>NC_056737.1:616640700-616713200 GCF_019279795.1 Protopterus annectens | reverse complement strand
CATACAAAGTATCAAAACAAGATATGAACACAACAATTGTTAAATCATAGCAAATCCCAGTTTTAAAATATTTTATTATGATCATTCAGCCCCAGGAATTAAGAGGCATTAAGCCTCAGTTGCCATAATAACTCCCTGGATTCCAACAGACTTTTCCATATTCAATCCTAACTGTTCTTGTCCACCACTTCCAGAACAAAAAATATATATTTTTAAAATTACTCTAAACCAATGCTTTAATGATTGCAAAGACCATTATTAATATCTTTGTTTCTGATGTCATAATAATGTTTGTAAATGTGGCAATGAAGTGTTGTTTTCATTTCCAGACATCGAAACAATCACACGTGAGGCATTGTGTTAAGTAGACCAGGCCTTTGGTATCACAGTCACGTCTAGAAAGATAACCAGTTACTGTCAGATACCTGCTACTGAAATATTTGGGCCCTCAAAAATATATCTACAATACCCACATCAGTCGTGTTTTGACATCCTCATTTCTAAGTTGTTGCTCGTGTCTTTTTTATTCCTAAAATGTATTGTATATTCTTATTTCCACAAAAGCAAAATCTGGAACTTCACTTAACTTTGATATGAGATCTTTATTTAATGATCTTCTCCAATTAGATGTTATAATCTGATTAATAAAATTTGCATCATTTGAATAATTATAGCATTAACAAAATTACCATTGCTTGAGTTTTCAGGGATGGAAGCATTAAAACTGTTAAGGAACAGGGGAAATTTATCTGCACATTTAACCATAACCTCATGTACTGTCTCCAGTAATAATTTCTCAGGATAATCATTTTTTAACAGTTCAACCAGTATTGCCAGTTCAGCTGCAAACATCTCATTAAGTATTACCAGACTAGAAATTCTAACCATTTGTACTTTAATACGGTTATCCTTCAGCCTGTAAGGAGGGCTACTTTGAAATGTTTTACATATTATTTCTTTATTTCTGCTATATAAATAAATAGGTAGGGCATGAGCATAGATGGTTTTGTTAAGATTTCTAGAGTCATGGATTAATGAGTTTATGAACAAGTGAGAAAAGGAATCATCCAATCAACTGGGCCCCATGGTACTGCACAGAAATGTTCCTTTTCAAGCGTTGCTGAGCTGAATTTTTCTGATCTTGTATTAATATAAAAAGCAATGCATTTAAGGATTCAGTAGGAAAAGCCAAAATAGGAAAAGCTGCTAAGAAGCACAGCCTGGACTGCCAGTTCAAGTGCTTTCTCAAGAGCCTCAAAGACTACGCCACTGTAAATGTTTTCATTTATACTGGAGTATATGAAATCAGTTGCAGTGTAAAGGTGTTATTAAAGTATACCTTCGTCTATAGCTTTGTTGTACATAGTTTAGGATTCCATTCCATTTGCATTAATGTGTTCTACCATTTAATTATAAACTAGTATTTCTAGCATTTTGTCTATAACTTGTATTTTGGCTTTGGTCTGATGTTTGAGGGGTTTGTACAGTTAATAACTTTCAGTAATGATGTTAAAATTATGTATTTCATAGAGAATTCGAACAATCCCTTTGGAAGTAAATATTAAGACAAGGGAGCAGCTATGTGGGGTGCTAATTTTTAAGGCAGGAATATTATAAATCAGATTCAGTGTATTGACTTTTGTCGGGAGTTTCTTTAGCTATTAATTTTTGGTGATAAGTTTGAAATAAAATAATGGTAGTAGAGCTATGCATGGCATTGCAGATTTGTGAAAGTAGTAGAAGATTTGTGTCTTTGGTGGATCTAGACAGAAGTATTTAATATCATGCAGTACTAATGTTATTAATCATTTCTCAGGAGTGATCAGTACTTTTTTTGTCTTAGAGTTGCCAAACTTTTTCAGCAAAATTATCATCTCACAATAAAGACACGATAATATGGTTATATTTTTGCATTACTTTATCACTCTCAGTTTTTTTAAACTTGCATTTCTGAGTAGTATCCTACAATCCTACATAAGTTAGGAGGAGTTAGATGCAAAATTTATGCTAATTAGTTACACAGATTTTTGGCAGGATATATATACTTTTCCAGACACTTTTTACCTATTTTTGATGTGTGCAGATTAGGAGTTATGGTATAATGTCCTCCAACAATAAAAAGAGTACATTTAGATTAGCCATTTTGCTCCTTCAGCAACACCACCACAATTACCTCCTTTTCCAGTTTTGTCTCATAATTAATGCTGCATCTATTAAGTTTTTTAGTTAGCCACAAAATATTCACAATACGTTTACTGAATTTTTGATTTGAAAAGTGCAATCCTTGCAGAAAGAAGCAGATATCACTGACACAGAAATACAATCCCTAGGATTTCTCAGCATCCTCACTGCTCATGCTGATTGTTCAATGCAGGTTTCTCAATAAGTGCAATGGTGGGAAAACATGCTTCAGAGACAGGTAGGACAGTGATGAGAAAGACTTCATTACTATTTCATTAGTTTGTCTCAGAATTTTAACACAAGTGTTCTCAGACTTGACCACACTACTGTTCTCCCTATTGGACCACGTATCATGTTAGCAGGAGCATGCTGTTACATATATATAGTCATACACACACACACACACACACACACACACACACACACACACACACACACACACACACACACACACACACACACATATTTACGCATCCATGTGCACAAAGATATACACTCTTCCAGGCATTCAAACATGCACATGCATATGCGTGCACACACACATGTACACACACACACACACACACACACACACACACACACACACACACACACACACACACACACACACACACACACACTTTGTCTCTATCTATATGTCAAACACACATGCAACAACTCATCAACAAACAAGCCCCTCCATACTCAAAATCACACACATGGAAACACGTAGCCAGACACTCATCCAGACTCTCAATTCCCAACCTAACCCCACAGTGTGACTTCCCAGGCAAACACACACACTCACACACACATTCATGCAGTTTCATGTATTTCCTACAATCATGAACATACATGTCCACACACACACACACACACACACACACACACACACACACACACACACACACACTGACCACCATCCTCATGTCTTCAAGGAAATTACCTGCACTGCTAGTACTCCCATAGGAGCAAATGGATAATCACTGTGTTTTGACAGCAGTTGCATTTTCCTTCTAGAATAAAATCTTACTCAACCAGGTGATTATCTGAATTTTATGGCTGAGAAAATCAGCAGATGTGTATATTCCCAGTGGACAGCATGTGGCTAATTATCATTAATCTCTGCATTAGCATGCAACTTTGCCTGTGAGACTACTTAACGTGGCGAGGCCCCTGCAAGGTTATAGTGGTGTATGAATTGAAAAAGTGCAGTAAGATGGGAAATCCTGGTGGGTTTGGGCTTCCACATCACATTAAGCATTTCTGAATCCCAGAAATGATCAGTTACCCCATGTTACCACTTTCTTGTCAATACATGATACATTGAACTTCCTGCATCTTTGAAGCCAGTAATGAAATTTGTTTTCTGCCAGATCTTGTTATAATGCTTGGAAAATAAATAAATTGCTTAGACTATGTTTACCATTAAGTTCTGCAAAGGGAGTTGCAAGCAGCACTATTGGTTGCTATATTTCAAATAGTGAATAGTGCTTAACATTACTGATAAATTTTGTTGCATATATGCAGTTTGTTTTAGCCTAGTTTTCATGTTTACCATTTAAGCTGTAAGCTAGTTAGTGATTATACTCTGTCTGTTTAGAATTGTGAAGACATGTCAATATTCTATGTGTAGACAAGTTGCAAAAGTTTACTTCTTGTGGTTTGACAATTTTTGTGTTTGCCATTAACTTGATTATTTACCTTAAAAGTACATCTTGCTGTTATGGTACTACCTTCAAAGTGCATGTTTGCTTTTGTGCTTATTTGTCATTCACATTAATGTGCGTTAAAGAACTACTTATCCAGTTTCATGTCCTGTATTGTTGGTAAATTTGTGTTGATTAAAATGATCACCTGAGGCATCACATAATGTTTCTCCCAATGCTGCGGCTCTATTATGAGTTTCTACAAGTGATCTCATGTTTTGTCTGGAGCTTTAGCCTGCATACCCAGATATTTATGGCAGACAAAAACAGTGATCTTCAAACTACAAACTGAAATAACTACTTTAATGTTTTTAGTCCAAAATGCTGTTCAAAGAGAAACAGTTACATCAGTTTAGCATGTAATAGGCAGCAGACTTTGAAAAGAAAGTAGTAGTTCTTGCTCAACCCAAAAGGAAAATTTACATTTCTGTATCTCTAACAAAAAATTGTGCCTATTAAAAGTTTTTTCAAATTGCATAGTTTCTGGACATATTGGCAGTTACCTTCTGTTTAATGCACACCCTTGAATTTTGATCTTATATTATTAATTTTTTCCCTCTATTTTCTGTGACTTGAAGACAAACTGCATAGCGTTCTAATGAGCTGTTCTTCTACCTACTCAAGAATTGCTTCCCTTCAAATGCCCCCAAAATCTTAACAGACTTTACACTACCTGTTGCATGTTCTCAAATGGAAAAAAAAACTAATTCTTTCTGACGACTGCCTGTATACCTCACAACTTGTCTAGATTTTCACTGAATGTCCAAATTTTTGGACTATTCCTCATAAAATGTATGGTTTTCTGGTAAACCACTGGGATGATCTGATGATTGAAGTCACATAATGACATCCATTTGAATTTCAGACTTCATATCCTTCAGAAAATGCATTCTAACACAAATCCTATTATTTTAGCAACTCTCTTAAATTTATAAGAACAATATTTAAAATCTGTCCCTATTTTTGGGCCTTTGTCCACCCATTATGTCAGACTTTGTCCAGATTTTTTATGCTAAGAGGTTGAGAGGTATTATGGCTGCCTGTGCTATACACAGCCAGGATTCTTCTTTTTTTTTTTTAAACAGAACATTTCTTAACAATTTGACATCAATTGGCCCAACTACAATGCATGCCTCTACATACATGTAGACAGCAATGTGCAGAGCATGCATTTTTAGCAGCCCAGGCTTTGCAAACTTGAATAGCACCTTCTGTCTTGACACCAGGCTCTACTTGGTGCCAGTGTGTAGTAGAGTAGGGATGCCTCCCATCTCCCCGGGATAGGTGAAGTAGTAAGAGTCATTCATTCCTCCCCTCCCCAGCTGATTCCTTCTACACCCTGCTCACTAGTCTATTTGGGTCACCAGAGTCATCTGTGCTGCTGAGCAATTCGACTTAAGTGTTTAAATTAATTTACTAGAAAGGGTGCTTTGTCACATTCTTACCCCAGTTCTAGCCTGGGGATCAACTAACCATGCATACTAGAGTATATACCTTGGAAGGCCCACTTAGCATATTACTGGGCTGTACCCCATCCAGTGTTCAACAAAAAGGCATGACTGTAAGTTGAAGAATGAATGTATGATCTTCACATTTTTATTTTATTCTGAGGCAGCTAGCACAGGATGCTGCATTTCATTTTAAAGGCACCAAATAAGATTTAAGAACCAACAAGGCTTATGTTGTAACTCAACACATCTTCTTAGCCACAGTCTATTTTATTTTCTAGAGTTATTTTTGGTTTCCTGTTGGGGGATCAAATAGGATATTTTCACTTTCCGCCTCCTCTAACAACATTCCTCTTAGAGTACTTTCTGAAGCATTTCTTAGCATATTAGCATTCTTAATAAAATCAGAGGCTGCTCATTCAGGATGAATGCTGCAGACATGTTTTAGACTTATAATTATACTTTGTCAAATCAGACCAATTTATTTTGTAATAGCTTTTGCTTTGATCAGGTCATTCTGCATACAGGTCAAAGTAGCAAAATTCTGAAGCAGTCTCCTCCACTGTTATCTCTTTTTTCATAAGTGGACTTGATGACTTTCTAATCACATCTGGTTTGTCACTAGGCATTTTGCTGGCTGGACAATCCCCAGATATCTGTTTTCTTCCGTGTCATCTGTGTACTTTCTGGATTTTGAAGTCAGCCATTCTGAGTTCAGAACCACCTGTGCCCTGGATAGATGGAACACCTAGTCTGTACTCAAAATGAAATCACCCATACAGACATAACATACTTGTATGGGTCTATCTGTCCAACATCCAGTAGAATGTGACTTAGGTCTGGTGTACTAGGAAGGTCAATATTTTACAGTTGAGAATCCCACCAGGGAAAATAAGCATTGTCCTTTTTGTTGGCAACATCAGGGGACATTTTAGGAGCTATTTCTCTAGTCCAGCCTTATGAGCTAACATGCATTCTCTCATTAGGTCTTCTAGCATGGATATGGAATAGATACATTTTCAAATTTTATAATTTTACAGAATTAGTTACAAAATCTACTTGTGACATTTGGTTTTAGTATCAACATCATGGAAGTAGACCATTCACTTTGTGATAATTTGAATTCCCAGAACATTCCCTATCTTCTGACTGATAGTTTCCTTTATACCTGGAGGAATCTGGTAAATCTTCTGGTAAGACTTCTTCCCTGGTTATGCGTTTATATTATTAATGATGTTAGATGTTGGTAGCGCAGTCGAGAAAATATAACTGTTCCTCCAAATAGTCACTTCTTATTCTCAATAGAGTGATAAAATATCTAACATTCTATGTCCTGTGTCGGACATAGGTTCATAGGTTGGTACTAGGCTATCAGCCCTAGGGCCTATACAAGCCTAGCCATAACAATTCCCTGGCTATTTCTTCCCACATTATTTACTTTCCTGGACCCCTGTCTAGCAGGGCGACTGACATGATCCCCGAGGTGAATTTCCTATCACCCATCCAATCGTCAAGGTTCCTCTTGAAGAGGTCCAAAGAGGCACTCTGCTTGACATGTATGGGCAATCTACTCCAGAGTCTGGGGAGTCTCTGGGTCAGGAACCTATCCCTCCATCATCTTTTAGTGGAATTTGTACTTATGATGCCATTATGACCTCCATGTCGTGGCAAGGTGTTAATACATATATGAGAAAGATGAAGGTTAAACTTTTTTTAAGAAGTTGAATCTTCAAGTTGAAACTTTAGGAAATGGGCTTTATTATTCTTGTTACTGGGGAGTGAAAATTAATGGCTATGTATAAGTACAAAGAATGTCTTAGTTTATTTGCCTAATTACAAATATAATTTACTGCACTGTTTGCACCAGATATAGGAGTACAAATTCTCTTGCTTTGCAGTTGATGTTTTTATTATTACTGAAAAAATTTTTCATTACACAAGAAAACATGATCATAAGGAAGCAACATTAGAGCATCATCAACATCTTGCACCTTTAATGAATGTTATTTGTGATACTCGATCGAAAATACAGCCAAACGTAAATAAGATGAATATTAAGGCTTATTTTACATGACTGCATGCATCATCTTTCTGTACATATTCCTGTTCCACACTTTAATGATCATGGTGAACACTGTCATCTATTATAGCCTTCATTCTTTCACAGGCACTATTCTTAGATAAGCAATAATGGAACATATCTGTCAAATCTAGATAAGGAGACTATTTCCGTTTGTTTTCCAAGACTGCAATGACACTATGGGTGAGCTCCTATTCTCATCAGCACTATCCAATGAGTCCATTATATCCTAAAGCAACACGCTGTTTGATTCTTTCACTAGTGCTATTGTCCAGTACCAAATAGTGAATGATAACGATCAAATATAGACATTGGGGTTGGGAGGGTGGCCTAATGGTTAAGGTGTTTGCCTTAAAAACACAAGGTGCAGGGTTTGAATCTCACAAGGGATAATTGGCTAGGCTTAAAATGGCTCACAAGGGCAGTTAGCCTAGTACTAACCTATGAACCTATGAACGAGTTTATTTTATTTTTATATCAGTTTTGTTGACTGGTTAACCCTGCTGGGTCAGTCAGAAGGGACCAAATGATAGACTCCCATGATTAATTAATTGAGATATAAAACATTACGGCAGACAAAAAATATCACATCAGGTTATATAGCGTAGCAGATTACAGCTAGTATATATCCAGAGTGAATCTTTATCAGTTTACAAGTGGAAGTCAGAGGGGACAGGGTCACACAATCATGCACTGAGTTTATATCTGAATGAATATAGGCTTGCTGGCACATAAATAAGATTGGGTGAAGAAGGCAGTACTTCAAGCATAGTGGGTTAGATCATCACAATCAGGAGAATTCCCACACGTTGTGGTGCTGACTACAGAACTGAAGTACTTCAGTGATTCGAGTGTGGTATTGCAGATTGTAACTTGCCGCAATTTTAAAAGTAGAAAGAAAAATGACATGTTAACATACACCATATGTTAAGATATTATTTCCAGCCCCCCCTTAGACCGTGTTTACCTTAATGAAAGATTGTAAAGCTTTTCTTCTTCCATGCCTGTTTTCTATAAATTCATCATCTGATATTGGCTCCCTTCCTTGGTCATCAGGTTTCTTTCAGCTCTCATCTCCCATTAAGGCTCTTCCATGCCTTTGTCTTGCACAGATCCTGTGATCCAGCCAGATCACCATGCACTGCACATTGTGATTGCCAGTCCTCCTAAATGTCTACATAATGCTGGGAGTTTTTAAGGGGAGCTCTAGCCATGTATGATTTCACTGATCTGCTGCCCCCTGAAGCAACAGCCTGCTTATCACTCCTGCCATTGGACGTAGTGATATCAAAGTCCCCATAGCACTGAGGGACGCTATCTTGATTAGTAATGCCACTTCTAGCATCTGTCACAAGTAGGGTCACCATGAGTAGTATTTAGGCTCATAGATGAATACTAGGCTAACTGCCCTGAAGGGCCATTTTGAGCCTAGCCAATAACCCATTGTTAGAATCAAACCCTGTACCTTGTGTCTTTGAGGTAAAGACCTTAACCATTATGCCAAACCCACCTCAAGTGCAGGGGATTAGATCATCCCAATCAGGAGATGATAATCAGTTGGTAGTTCAGAATGCAGGTACTCTTTCTGAGCTATATGTTGAGCCTTATCATGCTGGTCTTGGTAATGTGGAGAGATCGCCATACTTACTGAACCTTTTTGCTCCCACTGTATTCCAGTTCAGCAGAGTCTTGTAGAGGTCCTGCAGACATTCACTTCTAAGCTTATCACTAAGATATTTATCTTAACACTGCCGTCCATAATCCCTCCTCTCTCACTATAAACTCCTCCCATTCAAGGCCCCTAATCCCCCTCATTCCCCTCACCCATTCCATTTCCCCTAATCTCCCCACTTCTACTTCTCTTTGCTTCCCTTAATCACACCTATAGACTAAGACCTCTATAAATATATTCATTGATGCTAACCTGCTGTTTTACAGTCTGTATTAACTCTCCTTATGATCTACAAGCTTTTCCACTGTACAGATGACAAAATATAATACTGTACTACATAGCAGTGGTGGTGCTGCGGTAGCATTGTCTCCTCACAGTAAGATGCTGTCGGTTCGATTCTTAGTTAGAGCATCTTCTGCATGGAGACATGCGTGAATGGGCGTACCTTTGTTGAAGGTTGTGCATCAGGCCTGGCAAACCGGTGCGTAAAAATCAACTGCCAATCATTAGTGGACCGGAGTTCTGCTGTGGCGACCCCTAACTGGGAAAAGCCGAAAGATATAAACAAACAAACAAACTACATAACCTTATATATTGCTACTTTTACTATGTTCTCTACTGATCAGAGCCTGAAAATGGTCCACGTGAGTCAGTACTCTACCCCAGTTAACAAATGGTTAATAAATAATAAAACTGTACATACTCAGTGCAATCTGAAAATGTATATCCCACTCACTTCCAAATGAGAAATATAACATGTTAATAATCAAGTCTGACCAGCAGTCCACACTACCAAAAGTACCAGAAAAGAAGACTAAACTCTCACCTATGCATGTAACTCTCTGAGAAGATATCTCCTCCTGCACTTATAATCTGAGACCAGTGGAAAACAACCCCATCGTGCTTCCTACCTACCTTAATAGCCAGGAGTCAGCACAATAATAATTAACATGGGTTATATAAAACATGTTTGGTACCCCTTTGCTCTCCCATCCATGGGCTTAATCAGCTTGTAGATACAAATTCATTGTCTTGCCCAGAATCATGGAGAACTACCTTTCTAAAATCTGCAGTATGTCCCAGACATCACCCCTTCCAGTAAGCCAAAATGTGTGTATTTTCTCTTATATATTGTCATTTGGTGTAATTTTATCTCTCCTTAACCAAGAATGTCTCCTGCAAAAGATTGTTGGTGCATTTCCACCAGCTTCTGGAGAGCCCATAAATCTACTACTCTTGCAGAGGCATCCTACCTTGATGTAGGCCACTTCAGAAGTTAGTAAATCTAGTTTAGATAAAACAAGTTCATATTTCTTCTCCATTTCTTTAGTTAAAACTGCAAAGCCTTAGTCAAGGCACAAAATAATTACTGCTGTTTCAACTTCTAAACTAAGGCACCATTTTTAAAACTACAACCAAAAAACCATTTTTAAAACTACAAGTCACTATCATATGTTCATTTATCAGTTAACTCTGTTAACTGATTGTTTCCAGCCCCCTCATAAGAGCAACTAACAGGCTCTCTACCCACTTCGCTCCCTACCCTGCCCCCTATTCCCTCCTGCCCCCAGTGGTCCCACCTTTAAAACACTCACAAACCCCTCCCATCTTTCCAATAGCCAACCTCAGCACTAACCCGACACTACCTCCTCCATCTTCCCACTACTATTACACCTCCCCAACTAACATGTACAAGCATACCTTTCCTATGCTCACTACATGCACTTTCCTTGCATATCTTACATCCTACCAAAGCTCCATCATTCCCCCACTCAACCACTACCACTGTACTACTACTCACACCACCACTCATGTCTCACCCACACTCAGCTCCCCTCCCACCAGCTCAAGAACCATCCCTATGCACCCCCACATATTCTACCAACTATATTACTCAAACATAAAGCATCCCTACAACTTAACATAGTAACTCTCCCACCATACCTATTACCCACAGAGCACAATCATAAAGTTTCCCTTATAAACAAACACATTCAAAAACTGAGAAAACTAATAATCTCATGCTTATCAAAACTAGCCCTAAGTGGAGACATCCACCCCAACCCTGGCCCTACCATCTCCAACCCCAATCCTCATAATCAGACTAGAAACCTCAAATTCTCCCATATTACAACCAATAGAAAGCCAAGTGACTTCCTTCTACTAAGCCTAAATATTAGAAGTATATCCAACAAAGTCCATGAACTCCATGCCACCATAGACTTGTACTCCCCAGATATAGTCATCCTGACAGAAACCTGGCTAAAACCTCACATTACCAGTGAGCAAATACTCCCTACAGGTTATGGCATACTAAGAGTAGACCAGCTAAACAAGAAAGAAGGCGGTGTAGCTATAATATTTAAACAGCATCTAAACATCCAGATCTTAAAATCATCAGCTCCACAAATAGGCAATGAAGAAATAATATATACCAACCTCAAAATAAACCAAAACAAAACCATCAACATAAATGGATGCTACTTCTCACCTGGCCAAAACATCCCTCCACTAGAAAACCTCCTCAGCTGTTCTACACACCATCTCCCCCAAGAAACTATCATTTTAGATGATTTCAATATTGATTGGCAGTCCTGTTCTGGCAACCATCCAACCCATTATGTAAACCTTCATGGCTTCACCCAACTAGTCCAGTCGCCAACCAGGATAAATAAAAACTCTAGCAAGCACACTACCCTGGATTGGATACTAGTCAGTAAGAGCCCCCAGTCATATATAACAGGCTGCTTATCAGATAGCCTCAGTGATCACTCCCCAACATTCCTACTCAAAAAATACCTATACCAAGCTAAACCTGTCATCTACCATCAAATACGTAAAAAAGTAAACTTTAACCCACTCACATTCATCTCATCCCTCAAAGAATGTAACAGGCATCCTATAAAGTACTTCAGTCTTGATGATGCAGTTGAATTTTTTAACACTACCTTCCTGAGCATCCTTAATTACCATTCCTCCATAAGACTTTCCAGAACCAAAGCACAACCCTCCCCATGGCTACAGAAAACCACTAAGTCAGAAATGAAAAACAGGGATAAAGCCTGGGAGCACTGGCACAAAACAAAACCCCCCTAAATGAGACAGAAATTCCTAGAACTACGCAATAGAGTCAAAAAGCTAATAAAGCAGGACAAATTCCAATACTACCAGTCTGCCCTAGACTCCTCACAACACAGCCCCAAACAATTCTGGTCCTCCATAAACTCCATCCTCCACCCAGGTAAAGCCAGTACCCCTCCTCCTAACATCCCTCACTCCTCAGAAAAATTGCTACCTCATTCAACACACACTTCACCCAAACCATACTATCACTAGCTAAGCAACACATCCCCCCTCCCCTCCAACCCACACCTTCAACTAGTAATCTCCCCCTGTCTTCTCTTTTTCTCCTGTACCTACCTCCAACATAAAAAACTCTTAACTAAACTTAAACCCACCAAATTAGCAGCAGACAACCTCCCAAGTGAATACCTACAAATCCCAGCTGATGCTCTGGCCTACCCAGTATCCATCTTGATTATCCGATCTCTGTCAGAAAGTTACGTTCCCACACTGTGGAAAGTATCACATATAATTTTCCTCCACAAAGGCGGACCCTCCACAGAACTAACCAATTACCGCCCCATAGCTATTCACTCTCCACTCTCCAAAATACATAGATAGATAAAATAGATGCATACACTCTCAGGTCTCAGACTACCTCCTTACTAACAATCTCCTTTCCAGTACTCAGCATGGTTTTTGACCAAAACCACAGCACCACCACTGCCTTACTCTCCTTTACTAACACTATCCTTCAGCATAAAAACAATGGCTATCTCTCCTCTGCTACTTTCCTAGACCTATCTAAAGCATTTGACATAGTCACACACAAACAACTTATCTCTGTACTCAATAACCTATCCTTCTCTCAATCAGTCACCAACTGGTTTCAGAGTTACCTGTCTGATCGCCAACAATCCGTTGTATGGCAGAATAACATATCTCCCCAACTACCTGTCTCCATAGGGGTTCCCCAAGGATCCATCCTTGGACCACTACTCTTTTCTGTTTACACCAATAATCTAGCTTCTGCCACCAAACATGGCACACTCATACAATACGCAGATGACTCAACCATCATCTGCTCAGTCCAGTCCCTACCCAAACTGCAAAAAGTCACACAGGAAGCCTTTTCCTCTGTTGAAACTTGGTTATCTGATGCCCAATTAATACTCAACCCAAACAAAACTAAACTACTCATCTTCCAACCCACCAAACATACTCAAAACAACTCTCACTTTAACATCACAGCAAAAGACAACACCACTATATACCCAACTGAACACACCTGCTAGGAGTGGAAATAGACAATAAACTAAAATTTGACATTCACATATCCATGACCATAAAAAAAGTTCACAAAAAACTAAGAGCGTTATACAGAAATAAGCAACTTCTCACCAAAGCAGCAAAGATTTCAATAGGAAATTCCCACCTTATCTCCATGCCCTCTCTAATGTATACTAACCTAAGGGAATGCGATCTAAACAAGCTAGAGACCTGCTACAACAAAATCGCCAAATTCGCCACAGGGGCATCCTACCATAGTCACCACTGTCTCTCACTTGCTAAACTGGGCTGGCTTGAACTCCCTCACCTCCTTCAGTGGTATCAACTGTCACTCGCCCACAAACTAGTAAACCATCCACTAAATGTCCCATCCCTCCAGAATCTACTCCAACCCTATTGCACCACCAGACCACTAAGATCCAGCAACAAAAATCACTTGCAGATCACTAAAGCCAATAACTCTGCTGGTGAAGCACTATTCTCTTGCACCATAGCCAAATTATGGAACTCCCTTCCACCCATAATTACCTCCATACCATCATGCACCCACTTCAAAACTTTACTAAAAGCGCACCTAAACACATGCTGGCTATGTCCTTGCAGCTCCCACTCTAATATCACCCACCCCATCCAACCACTACCTTTCTTTCCACTCCACTAGCTACCTTGATTATAGCAAGCTCAGATGCTCATAAGGCAAGTACTTATTATACAGCAGGAACTTTTTATTGTAACATTTGTTAATGTCTGTTATGTACGTCACAGATAAAGATTCTAGTTGTCTACTGATATACTATGTTCTTCATCTGTAAATATGTTGCAAGTAATTGCAACGTTAAATTGTTAATCGCTATATAATCCAATGTAGCTACTGTCCGTTTATTTTAACTGTGGAGCTTTTCTCCCCGGGCCTCCGCTGAAAATGGACCTGCATCCAGTCAGTCACTCCCGGTCAACAAATGTAAATAAATAAATAAACTAAGAAAATTTACTGTAACTCAGCTGGGCAAATGAAAGATCAAATCAGCCAGCAAATCACTCTAAGCTTCAAAACACCCCCCCCCCCTTAATTTTGAAAAGGTTTAAATGGATAAGCACAACCTTACCGATACTCTAAGCAGATCAATTTGTGAAGAACACCATAGCGGTAGCTGGTGATTTGGTAGAGTAGGCTCTTGGCTCTAACATCTCCTAGGTAGTGCCTTGTTCTGCTTATAATAGCATATAACATAGAGAATTATGAGTGGGTTGTGATCATAACTAATTTAATATATGCTCTTGACATGGTCAAGAAATTCACCTTTTATTATGGAAGCTTAAGAGGTGAATTTTGGCATCCATGCTGAGAACACATCGCTTATGGTTATGATCGGAGACCTGATAATACTTCGTTGCAGTGCATGGAGCTTTATCGGCTCCTTGTACTACTATTTACAGTTAAAAACAAAAAAGAAAAAAGCTAAGTGTTTTGCCAGCTTTTAAAGGTATAAAGCGCTTAGCTACTTAGGGAACACAGTCAGAAAGGTAGTATAACAGAAAGGCCCTTACATTTGCCATACCTCTAAACTGTCTTTGCAGAATTCTAGCTTTTTGCCTCATTTGTTTGGTCTGTTCCTTATAAAGCCTGTGGTTTTCAGACTAAATCACGAAGGACTGAAATCATTGAATAGTGACATACGTTTGAGTTCCAGACTTCCTAGCTACTTTCTAAGTTTTTAAGAGGAAAGGGTATCTTATTATTATGGACAAAAGGCAGATCCAAATCATTTATTCTGTTGTCATTTGCTTGTCAGTACTGGCAGATTTTATCACTTAGGATTGGACCCAACCTTAACAGTTTAAAATTTGTTTTTTTTTTCCAATATCTTTATTAAACTTTTTTAACTTTAACATCACAATCAACGACTTTGTCAACATGTGATAAATATTTATGCATACAGATTACTTCTTTAACACATTAAAAAGATAATGTAAGAACTATGTGTACAAAGTGCTAAATGTCTTTATTCAGTTTTAATTAATACAGTAGCAATGATATACACCATTATAAACCATAAATTAAAACTGTTTTCTTTGGTACTGTTTCTTTTCATTATTAATTTAACTTATAGTTATTTGTACATATTTGAGTTTATTGGGGTATGTGGTCAAGGAGTGTACTCCAAAACTGTGCATAATAGGAATGCTTGCTTTGGTTATTTACCATTAACTTATGAGTCGTTATATATTTAATCGCCACATTTAATAAAACCATACCATGACATCTTTGTTTTGTCAAGCCAGTTCTATGAAATGTATAATTTCATCACTGAAAAAAGGGTAATTAAAACATGTATTTTTGCTTTGTTAATCCAATGGGAAGAATATGTAAAATTGTAAATTCCCAGAACACAGTGGTCTTCTTGTATTTCATTTTTTCTAGCTTGACTTTTAATGAACACCACAACTTATATGAACATTTATAGACTATCAGCTCTTTGTGAGGATGTGGAATAATATTTGTTGAGTTTATCAGAAGTGAAATATAGATTATTTATTATGATTAACTGGGTAAGTATACATTTTAAAAGGGTGTAGTTTTAAGGATAATTGAATTGACTGAATTTTCTGATTATTTTAAATTGCTGGTTTTAATCTGGTCCAGTTGTTTGAATATAGAATATTATCCTGATATTTTATAGCTACAATTAATTTATACGTATTTGCTAGCATATTTTTAGCGTGAACATATTCCACAACACCTTGCAGAGGTTTATGTTGTCTTTAGCCATTGGATCCGCTAAGAGGGTTAAGGTAATTTCTTTTATCTGTCTCAATATAACTAAATAGCTTTTAGGAGGTTTCAGGGTATTTCCCAAATTGTTAATTGAAAGGATTTTATAGTTATAAATGTCTAATGTCATAATTTCTTTAATTAAGGGGTAATTGTTTAAGTTTAGCATCAAATTATTTAGTTTAAAATTTGGATTAAGGTGAATTGTTTGCAAGATTTTAAATGGAGTTGTTAGATTTAGTGAGTCATTACTTTTAGTCAAATAATTATGTTATTTTTTTAAACAATTATTTACTTTGATTCTTCAATATTTTCTTTATTGAAAAGGGGTGGGGCTTTAGGATTGTATTTGGAATTAATTATTAGATTATACAAAATGTTTACCCATATAGGACTCAATGTTGTTTTTATTGGGCTATAGTCAGAAATTGCTATAATTCTATTAATGTTTAATATATCATAATAGAGCTTAAAGTCTGGGAAACCCAAACCACCAATCTTTTTTGGGATTTTTGATAACTGATATGAACCAATTTGGACTCCCATAAAAATTTAGATAGATTTGTATATGCTTAACACTTGTTAAGGTCGTAGACTATAAGCTATTTATAGTTTTAGACACTGCAGACTATAAGATATTAATAGTGTTAGACACTGTAGACTATAAGATATTTATAGTGTTAGACACTGTAGACTATGTGCCACTCTAGTGATTAACTGATTTGCCTTTTTTAAACATCGGAGTGTAATCACCATACTCCATGTACTGCAATCCAATTAGCTAACCACCTAGAAAGGGTTTGATTAATAGCTAGTACTGTTTCCTCTTGCAGAACAAAGGCAAACTACTTATCAGTCTCTGTCTCTCTAATGAATTTTGTTCTCTGCAGAGAAAACCCTAGAGTTATATCATGCAGTACAATTTTTTTCTTTTTTTTTTCCTGTTTCAGATAAAATGGGGACTAAAAAATGATTTAAACTAAATTCAGGAATACCCCTGGCATAAAGAAGGTATTGGTTTATAAATACATAATTTCATGCTGGAAGATTATATAGGGCTGTTTACAAATTAAGGGCTGTTGTTCAAAATTCCTTCTAGTACAAGTAACAAAATTTAGAAACTGCAGCTTCCAAGACATTAAAAATGAAATGTTTTAGTCTGGAACTGATGGCTGTCTAGAAGTCGAAACTATAAAATAATGTGTAGATATTGCAAAAATCAGCTTAAGTCCCTCAGATACATATTTTAATAAATACAAATGTTCTAACTGTATTAAAAGAAAACACCAAGATATTGCAATACTTGTTTGCTAAAACTCTGTCGATATTTATACACATATTTTTGCTTTGCTTTATCCCTGCTGCCTGCCAGTTTTAAACCCCTATTCGTTTTTCCATCATCTGGGATGAGGGTTACCCAGATGGGGCCATCACTAAGCCAACCATCAGGGGTAGTTCAACATTTTTTCAAAGCACCACCCCCCTTGTACATGCCCAGTGACAACCCATGGGGGGAAGCATGCAGTGGAAATCAGCACTGTAGCACCCCTCACTTCTGCAAGGAGATGACATTAACAGGATGTCCCTGCCAACACACGCAGTAGGCATTGTGAAGGAGCTCCCTTGGTGTCCAACACTGAAATCAAACCAAACACATCCACCTATGCATGTGGCCTCCCTTTCCTCTAGGGTAGACAGGCCCATCTTAACTGCCTGAGCTATCAAGTGCATAAGATGCTAATCAATCTATGGTCACCTGGGACCTAGTCAGGGTTTTATCTCTCTATACCAATGGCACAGACTATTCATAGAAAAATTTAGTCCATTTAGAAAGAGACATTGTAGCATTTGGCCTTTTAGCTTCTTGCAAAATGGCTCAGGAAATGCAGCTGCACTCCACACTCAATCACTTTTATAAAATTAAACTGTTAAGCACTTTCATTCCTAAAAATGGGAACTTCATCAGAACTGTTAAAACACATCTTGATACAAAATGTAAAACTTTGTTGCAAAATCATATGTTCAAAAAAGACCAATAAAACCTAAACCCACATAACTAGGAAACTACTTCAAAAAATTCATCATTGAAATAAGCCATCATGATGACATATCTATAGCAAATACACCTAAAAGTGAATCATAGAATGACAAACTGGACAAATATATAAGTGAATGAATGAATGAATGAATATATAAAAATATTATACACACCAATAAATACAAGTCTGTTTACCCTAAGTCTCATATGAACATAGTTTTAAAACTTTGGAAATGGAAAGCATTTAATTTAATCTAGGGACTCGTTAACAAAGAGTTGCCACCAAAATTCTCGTCTCTGCAAAACCATGTCTCAAGGAATACCTATAAAGTTTTTGTCCACCTTTTCGATGATTAAAAATGAAAAATAACGTGGGGTGCCTTAAAATGTGTTTATATGAAGCATTATTAAATGGGTACTTACTAATGTCAAACAATTGCTCATAGATACACTCCTTAAGCTTCCTTTTAGTCTTATTTACAAACAAAAGCTGTGCATTTGTGACATTTTGCAAGATAAACAACACATCTTGTACTACAACTGAAATGCCTCTTGGCTTTAATTAATTTACTATTTAGACTTATTACATTCTCTGCACTTGAAATCCCGGTTTAAACAAGTGTATGTCCCTAACTTGTTATAACTTGTCCCTGCCAAATAGTTCTTAAGACATTTACCTCTTCTAAAGATGGTAATAGGATGATCCCGTAACTTGTCCTTTACGTCAAGACTACTAGTACACAAAAACAATTTTTCCCAATAATGTGACTAATAGCAACTGTCAATATTGTATGTAGTGAGGAAATCTTTCTTAAAGTCTTGTTTCGGACAGGTCTGTATGTCGACCCTTGTTTCCTCACCACTAATTAGGAGATAATAAAACCCAGATCTCCTTTTGCCAACCACCTCATCCAATATGGGTTTAAGAAAAGTGATAGGGTAGCCCCTTCTCATAAACATGGAAATTAACCTGTCACATTCAATAATAACAGTCTCAGAATGTGACACTATTCACGCCAAATGGACAAGCTGCCCTTTAACGGTGGCTTTCTTTGATTCTGGGGTGACAACTACAAAAATGAAGGAATGAGTTAGAATAGGTATGTTTTCTAAAGATGTTACAAACATATTTATGCTGAAATAAATCTTTCATAATGACATCTAAATAATTAACTTGTTCCTTAATCACCATATGTGTGAACTTTAAAAATTGCCCCCATTTGCTAATATAGTCATGTTACAGTTGTTGTGTCTTTCGGCTTTTTCCTGGTTAGGGGTCGCCACAGAGGAACTCCAGTCCGCTAATGATTGGCAGTTGATTTTTACGTGCTGAGTTGCCAACCCTAACACACAACCTTCAATGAAGGTACGCCCATTCACGCATGTCTCCACACAGACGACGCTCTAGCTGAGAGTCGAACCGGTCAGTGTCTTACTGTGAGGCAACAATGCTACTACAGCACCACCACCAGTGGAGATTTAAATTTGTCCTTAGTAGCCCACATGCAAAGTCATGGGTTTTTATGCAAGATATTTGGATGTCATATTTATTTTCTGGACTGTCAGTGAGGAGAAGATTGAGCATTTTTTAAAATATATCAACTCGCCTAAGTAATTTTAAACGTTTACACATAAGGTGGGTAAGGACAGATAAGTACAGAAATTTGAGTTAAGTCAGTCAAAACCTATGGGAAAGTACTATGTATCCAACAACAGCTGCTCATTTTGGAAGGTAAAGCATAGGAATAAAATTTTAGGGTAATTGGACTGCAAGAAGGAGAAGACGGGTCTAACTATTTAAACTTTATGAAAGGGAATATGCTGCCCTGTAATGGCTTTTCCATAAGTTTATTTGTACTGTGACCTCTAATTATTGGCTAGGCTTGTAATAGTCTGCAGACTGATAGCCTACTACTTACCTATGAACCTAAAAAGCTTTCCATTTTCCATTAACAGTCTGTGAAGAGGAAGCGGCAGGTGATACTGGTGCAGTATGTATTCTGGTGTGAGAATGAACGAGTGCTTTAGGAAATTTTGAAGCCTGGTAAAAATATTTTGTAAAAGAGAAAGCTGTATGTGTTGACTATATATTATTAAGGAGTATTGTCATTAGAATCTCAAGTATAATTTATCATTTCCAGCCATTTTAATGGTTATTTTTCTATGTGGAATGAAAATGTTAACTAACTTGCAATTGGTTATAGCTAGTATCTACATTTTCAGAGGGGAGTAGACTGTGACCTGGATGTATGTAATATTCTCATTTGTGTTAAGATTCATTTTAACCACCCCCAAATATAATTGAAATAGATTGTAGTTCTGATTCTTCATAAAGTGTTAATGAAATGGGCAATCATTATTCACAAACAATCCCTCACACACTCACAGAAACCCTCATGCACGCTCCAACACACACACACACACACACACACACACACACACACACACACACGCACGCACGCACGCACACACACACACACACACACACACACACACACACACACACACACACACACACACACACACACACACTTCATTCTGTACTATTTTTGCATCCCATTCCCTCTTCAGCCTCACATTCTGCTTCTTCATCTGTTTATCTATTCCTGCACTACTCTGTTATCTTTTTTCTCACTCTCCTTTACAATCCACTTAAATTAACTACTGCTCTTGATTATAAGGTATTTTTGTTCATTGTTTCCGCTTTTGAATTTTGTTTCCTCTTTTCCTTTTATTATCTTCATAATGCCATGGTTACATTTGGAAGAAGTGAGATTTTTAGATCTCCTGTAAGAAAAGCATGTTTAACAACAATGGAGCTACTGCATATCAATAAATCATGTTGAATTAAAAATGGAACAGTTTTCACAGGTGAGCATAACCAGGTCAAATTTGTTTTACCAGACTGTTCAAAATTAATGTATTAGGGATCTTCTTCTTTCAATAAGATAGAGCAGCTGAAATTAGAATGTATAGTTTGATAGTATAAGGGATTTCCACCTGGAAGGAGTTGTTGGAGAGGGGGGCTTTGTTTGCATTGTTCACATGCTGTTTGGGTCTATTGTTTGTGCTGAAATGGCTCTCTTGACTTCATTGAGTACTACTGTAATCTAAAAGAAACTGGCTTGCATTCAAAAACGTCACTGATGATTCAAGAAGTAGTTGCATGTGCATTACTCTGTCTGTAGGGCTAATGATATTGAAGTTGAGATTCTTTTATCCCTCATTTAATATCAGAATCCCAACCATTTTTCCCAGGAATTTTCCACATTCCACATTTACTCCTGTTAAATAAGTTTCTTTGCAAATAGTTTCAGGAAGACAACATTAGTGAAATACAAAGTGGTATTTCTTGATAAGGCTGTTGTTTATTGAATTATAGAGTAAGGTAGCCTAAAGCTTTGTGGAGTTAAAATGTATCCATACTTCTGCAGACTGTATTTACACTGGGTTCTGACAATATATCCTAGCTTCCTAACATGATTTCTGAACAAGACTATGTAATGCATAAGATATCATAACATAGTTGACTGTTAGAACTTGTTTTAAAAGCATCATGTAACTGAACAGAAAAAAGAGACTGACAGTTGCTGAGGATCCCATTTCATATATGATATAATTCCTGCTGACATTATGACCTACCAATGTATTTAACCTGATTCAATACATTTCTTCCAAACCACAAAGCACTCAGAGCAGATATGACTGAATAATATAATTACATTTGTAAGTGAAGATACTCAATATCTAGCCTTGAGCTCTAAATGCATCATTATATTATCTAAAGAACAAAAGTGCACTGACATGCATATGCCTTACAGAGACAATATAATATCATAAAACATGTAATATATTTTTCCAGGAAAATAGTGAATAGTGTTCTCTGTATTTCCTTCGCATGAAAGTTGAAAATCAGATTTCTTGCATATATAAATGTCATTCTTTCATTATCTAAAAAAGTACAGATACATGTATATATATATATATATATATATATATATATATATATATATATATATATACATATGAGTTAGGGGTTAAAGAACTTCACATGGTTATGTCTCTTTTTATCTACCTCTTTTATTATGTACGAATGCCTCTGTACTGTATGCTTGTACAATATACTTATATCATACCTGCCCTTGCTCCTAAGAGTAGCAGGGCATATTATCCAGATGGCATTCTTCTGTGGACAGTAATAGAATTGTGTATGTTACTGTCTGGTTCCATCAGTAAGCATACACCTAAAGGCATAATGTGTAATATATGCTATTATTACCATAAGAGGTTTGTAAACAGTGCAGCCAAAATGAAAAGAAAAACCTTTGAAGCTACATTTAAGTACCTAAAACTCTGTGACAAAGACTAATGCAATAAAGTACGGCAACATCCCTAGTAACTTTATAATATATTTTGGAATGATAAATGGAGATAAATGAGTTGTAATTGCCCACTCATTGTAGACAATAAACGTCTGTCACAGCTCAATCTCCTTCCATACATTGGCTGTGCACACTAGATAGTTCTGGCAGTCTTTCTTGAGCATTCCAGCTTTCATACATTTATTCTCTATGTTCTTATATTCTTATGTTACATTTGCAGTAATTTTAGACAACATGATAATAACCACTAAAGGTTAACCAACAGGTCATGCAGTACAACATTTGTGAATAACAACATTTCACTGTATACTATAACTTAGTGAAGAATCAGGCAATATGTTGGCAGTGTGACAGTGACTCAATAATAGCGTCAGTAAAGTATGGGCTAGTAAAACAAACAATACCTGTGTTGGTGTCTCTAACATTAAATGTGTCAAGTATCTTAAACTACCCAAAGCAAGA
Source organism: Protopterus annectens (assembly GCF_019279795.1). Classification (NCBI taxonomy): domain Eukaryota; kingdom Metazoa; phylum Chordata; order Ceratodontiformes; family Protopteridae; genus Protopterus; species Protopterus annectens. The sequence continues at coordinate 616,690,123 of NC_056737.1, read as the reverse complement.
TGATGAAGTGGTCCATAAAATGGAGATATGTAAAGGTCAACAAAACAATTTGGCAGCACTGGGGAAATGGCAGCCAAGGTTTAGCATTAGGAAGTAGAATGCACTTTGCAGCAAAGAGTTAATATATGAATGCTACTCTGAAATGCATGCAGTAATATTCATAGTGGACTAAAACATGAAAGTTTTTCCTAGTTAACCATAAAATAGTTCAAAATACTTCCCTTGCATTTCGTCAGTGCATGATTTCAGGCTGTGCTTTCTCAGATAAAGTGATGCTCTCTTATATTATTTCTGAATGCAGAGATTTTCATGAAATATGCATTTGGGGAGCACCATAGAAGAAAAGAACTCATGAATATTTGCAATGCTGAATAGGAATAGGATTTATTATTAGACAGCAGCAGTGATGATTAATATAATGTCAGGGTGCACAGTGGATCGTCCCTCTGAAATCAAGTAATCTTCTATTGTGTAATTCAATCCTTACAGAGGTGCATTTCATGCAGAACTGGTGGCTACCCCTTAGAAAGAATGTCATATGGATACGAAGAGTACAGCCTGAAAATTGTGACTTAGAAGCTGGATAGTAAACCTTCAGAAAACAGATTGGTTGACTAATGTATGCACTTAGTGTGGAGGATGAACAGAAAATAGAGGTAATCCAGAGGGCTCAAGTGAAGACTGACATCCCACCTGTGACCCAGATGGTGATAGGACTAACAGGAAACAGGGTATAAAGTTAAGCTAGCAGATCTAGGTTTCCAGTAGTTTATTCAGTTAAGCAGGTAGATGGACAAGGGTTATTGTTTTAATAAATTAAATTCAATAGGTCGGTTATTTAAAGGCAGTTACAGACAATGATGGAAGGGTCCATGGGAGCTGATTGGAAGAAAATGTGGGAGATGGAAAAACAAGGAACCAGTCCCAAAGCTTAGAGGTCAGACCCTTATTTGAATATTCCTGAAAGACTTGTGAGAGTTTACCAGTTCAGCAGCTTGTGGAACTGCATTCTTAGCTAAGAGGTATATTTTTATTTTTATTTTTATTTTTAACTTCTAACAAACAAAACATGAAAACACACTATAAGTTACAACTATAGAACTATATTGAAGAAAACACTTTCTCCTGAGCTTCATAGAGTGGAGCTTGTATTCCTTCGAGCTTTGTATGTATGTATGTATATATATGTATATATATGTATGTATATAAAAGTATGAAAGCTTTATTACAGAACTTTTTCCAGTCTATCACCTGTAACATGAGAGGCTGTTCCCACTTTTACAGGGCTCATTATCTCCTGACGTATAAGATGAAAGGCTAATATTCTCTTGTATATAAAAAAAGGGTTTATAGTGCCTGCTTATAAGAAGCTTATATACATGATTAATGTGACTAGTCATAAGAAACCAAGTTCTGTGCAAATATAGTCACCAGGTAATCAGTCTGCTTATGAAATCCAACAACTCAGTCTCCTTATGAAATCCAAGAAGAGACATCAATAAAATTATTTTCAGAAGAAGGAGTGCTGTCTTGTATTGCTGGTAAATGTGACCAGTCCCCTTTCTTCTTCTTTTTCTTGATGAAGACAGACCTTTTCATATGCAGGAGAGGTAGTCACTTAAAGCTACACTAGGTGATTCCCATTTTTGAACAGTACATGCATTTGGAGAAATAGCATACAGTGGAAAACAAGTCTCATGCCCATGGATGTGCACAAGTAAGAGGAAAAAAGTAAAAAGTAAGTAACGTTTAATCCCTCAGGACCTTTTGTGTAGACTTTCTGTGCCCACGGAATAAAAATCCAACAAGTGGTGAACTGCAGAGTATACAAACATTTTTAATAAACATAAGAATTTCTGGTCTTCTTTGAGCATAGGCAAATCATGCCTATGTTGTAAAGAATATAGCAGTGTGGAGTGGTGCCCTGGAACAACAATTTGCATTCTACTACAGATGCTAGAAACTTTGTTAAACGCAGATCCAGTATCTATATGTGGTTGCTGCGGGGTAGCTGCAGATAGAGAGGTGTTAAGATGCCACTCGATATGGGTGGCCTTACAATTAGCCCAGGTAATTATAGGCCTATCAGTCTTATAACCCTCATCTGCAAAGCCATAGAGTATATTATGACTGACCAATTAACTACGATATTAAGAATCTTATTTGACTTGACTTCCAGTTTTTTCATCCTTTGTTCTTAGTTTCTATGTATATCAGACTCAAATGGCAGAACAGGAAGTGACTCAAGTGGCAGAACAGGAAGTGGTCATTCTTTTAATAATTAGAGTCTATTCTTGTTTCTGCTGTGCACCAGAACCTTCAGACTGGGAGTAAAGGTCTTTCTAGCCATGTTCGTGATATTAAATATGCAGAAACAATTGCACCCATAAACCTTGCATCACAAAACATCATTTAGCCAAATCAGCCAAGGTCTTAACATCTTTTTTTACACTGATGTCTGTGCATTTTTCGTATAGACATCCTATAGCTGAAGTAACTTTTTTCTTTGTTATATGGCTGTCGTACTTCCTCTTTCAGCCTGTGTTCTTTGCATCACTAAACAATGTTTTTGTTATAAGTCTGCCCTAGTATAATGCATTTAATTACCTCATCTAATACATCAGTACAGCCCTGTACTGGTACCTTATTAACATGGAATATTTCTGCCCTTTCACATTGCTACCACTGTCATGTTTTCTTATTTCATAGGCCACTAGCTTTATTCTTCCTACTTGTGATACCATCTTTCCCCTCAAGAATTACACTGAAACTAGCTAGTAGAATTTACTGCTCTATCGTTAGCCTATTTCTTCTTTCATAGTAAACGCTTCACCTGATTATAGTCTTCGCCCTAACCTTCTTTCAATAATGAAGTTGCTTGTACATGTTTGCTTTAGCCACTAAATTACTTGGACTTTACTTCATAGAAAATAAAGCAAACAAAAATACTAAGCTGCATAAAATCAGAGGTCACCATTCTAGTTTCTCCAAATAGATAACTACAGATATAAATCAGCCAAAAACAAACTTTTCCACTAGTACTATATAACTGTCTTTGTTTTGAGATCACAAAGGCAGGAAGCCTGTATTGACTTGAGAATGTTTTGACTTTAATGCTATAATCAGGGACCCATATGCTAAGCTCTCCCTTGAGATGTGATGAACTTAACCCTTAAATTAGCTTGAGACTCCTTGAGCAATCCATAGCCCTATATGAGGTAGTCAAGCTCAGGTTGTAATGCTTTCTGATTAGTTTAATACTTTGATCAGAAGAGGAAAAACAGACTCTGGACTTGGAAGCAGTAGCTGTACTGAACTATCTTAGAAACAGTTTTATTCTTTTCTTTCAGAGAGATTGTTGAGTAGCTATTTCCTGTGTCAACTAATTTCGCACTATAAACATACAGATCACTCTTCTGTAACAGGAAACTTGTATTAACAGAACTTGATACTTCCTGGCCGAAACAAATCAACCTGTTACACATATAAAACTAATGTGCTGTAACTATAAGCAGAGTTCACACAGTCCCCCCTCCCCAACACACACACACACACACACACACACACACACACACACACACACACACACACACACACACACACACACACACACACACACACACACACTCCTTGTCTGCTGCTTCATGTTAGGCCTGTGAAAACATCAAACATTAGTATACCAGCCACATTACATAAACTTTAACTTCAAAGTGCATCCTGTGCTAAAGTTTGTTTTTAAAAGTCCAGAGAGTCAGTAAAGCAAAAGAAAATACCTCCTCTGTGTGTTATCCTGGTATTTTTGGTGACAAGAGACAGAAACTATAAGATAAAAAGAAGATTTAATTGTTAAGTGTATGCAAAGAAAAATACAGTTCAAAGATGTTTTTCTGTTCTAACTTTTGGTTAATCTTTTTTTATTTTACTGTGTGGATCATAAATGAAGCCTAAAACAGCCTTGTTTCAGCAAAGTGATGGCTTTCATGTTTTTTTTTCAAAGTACAAGCCCAGCAAAAATTCTTTGGTATCAGCTTTTCTGTTTTCAGTCCCATGTTAAGCTTTGCTTTGTAACATATGTGATTCCCAAGAGAACTAATTACAACATGCTATTTTAATATTTGCTTACTGAAAGAAACTTATGTCAAAAGTAGTTTGTATACTGCTGAGAAATTTCAGAGGCAGAAGGATTTGTCAAAATGATACAGAGAGGTGATTACAGGATCTTTTGACTAGTACACGGTCAGGACAAAATAATGCATCAGATAAATTAATTACACAAGGCAAACAAACAAGTGTGCCATGAATAATGGCAACTTGCTTTTCCTTAACGTGAGATCTAAAACTATGGACATAATGTTGTTTACATGTTTTTATTATATGTTTAATCGGTTTACCTTCATAATGTCGGGGATGGTTTGTGCGACAAACAATTGAGTGAAAGTACACCTGCATGAATCCATAATGTCGCTTCACAGATGTTCGAATGGCTGAATTACGAATGCAATTTGCCATTCAAATGAACATCTTTTCGACATCCGGATTCCACTAAGTGAGTTTTGACAATGTGCCGTAAACACGTTCCGAAATTCACTCATATGGATCAATGTTATGCATGATTGCACAAACAATCTGTGACATTATGAAGGTAAATTGCTTAATCTCTGTCACTTTGATCACATGCAATAATGCCTTCTTCCAACTACTTGCAAACTCCAACATTCTTCACTAATCTATCCTGCCATTCCTATTTAGACAAAACACAACTGTAGTTATCACACAGACACCTCACTATCTAAATATGATTGATTGTAATTAACATATATTGACAATGTATATTCTTTTTATATTTTATTACCGATAATGGTATTTTACAGATGTGTATTTTCGTTATACTTTTGATCTCTAACTAAATGGAATTCTGACTGTATTCCTGGCATGAGACTGAAATTGGTCACTTATTATCCATGCTCTACCCAGATAAACACATTTTCAAGTAAAATAAAATAAAAAAATGCTGGTTAGTACCTGTTAGCTACTTGTCCCAGGCACATGCACCATCCTTCATTCCAGTAATCTGCCTTTTGAAGTTGCCAGAAAGATTTGAAAGATCCAGAATGACAGAGATGCCATGTTAAGTCCAGCATTACAGGAAACAGACAACCATCCTTTACTATCCTGGGAGTTTCTTCTCTCCCCATTTAGACTTTCTAACTGAAAGAAAGAAGGAGAAAAATGCTCCACTTCCTCATTAATGATCACTGTAGATATCAAGGAGTTATTCCCTAGCATCCCTCACAACATAGGTGTTGAGCGGTTCACCGATTTTCTCAAACAAGAAACCAGGCTTAGTAGTAATCTTATTAATTTAACATCTGAAATGTTAAACATTGTTCTTAACAACAGCTATGTGTTCTTCAACGGGGAACTGTTCAAGCAATCAAAGGGAGTTGCTATGGGTGCTTCTTAGCCACTGTGTATGCAAGCGCAGTATTACACAGATGGGAGCAAACTTACATTTTCAATCCACATGGGCACAGTACATCACCTTTTATTGTCGCTATCTAGATGACATCTGTATTATTTGGGATGGTACCAGAGAACAAGTGGCATGTTTCCTGGAATACATCAACTTCACCACAGATTTTCTAACATTTACACACGAAATTAGTGAGAATGAACTCCATTACTTGGATGTAGCAATCCTCAGGGATTCCCAGTCATTAGAATTATATTCCAAGGTTTACAGAAAACCCTCTTTTTCCAATTCACTGCTACATTTTGACAGTCAGCACCCATTCCATCAAAAGAAAGGAATACTTAAGGGATTACTCATTAGAGCCTCCTGCATGTGTAGTAGGTTGTCTGACTTCATAGATGAAACAAACACCTTAAGAGTTATGTTTATAGAGAGGGGTTACCCAGATGATTTGGTGAATAACCTCATACATGAGATTCTTACTAAAAGGGAGTCAGTACATACACCTTTATTAGGGAACAAAAATATTGCTATCCCCAACCCAAGGATTCCAAGCACACATGCACAGGAGAACGCAGGTAACTTTATATACACCTTTTCAGAGAATTCAAAAGAAATAGAAAATACCATCACCAAATTCTGGTTTGTTTTAGAAACCAATGATGACTTGAAACATTTAATCCCCAAAAAACCAGCGTTTGTCAGAAAAAGAGGACGTAATCTAAAAGAGGTGTTTGAACAAAGGAAGAACACAACCCATATTACAACACAACAGAAGAATGGCACGTTCAAATGTGGTGCTTGTAAACAGTGCCCCCTTATGATCAACAATAATCACATATATTTAAAAGAACGTAAAATCAACTTGAAACCCCACGGGCATTTTACTTGCAACACGAAAGGTGTGGTCTATATTGGCTACTGTCTCACCTGTGGTGCGTTTTATATAGGAAAAACTGAAAGGGAGCTTAGAAAGAGAATATATGAACACACTTATGATATAGGCAAAATGAAGGAAAGTAATGCATTTTTTAAACATTCCCTCACATGCCCCAATTTCAAGCTCGCTTTCATGGTACTTGAACAGGTACACCCCAATAATAGAGGAGGTGATTGGGAATCCACTTTGGAATTCAGGGAGTTAATCTGGCAGCTCAGGCTTGATGCGGGTAATACACCGGGCCTGAATGGCATGCTGAGCATAGGCCCAGTTCTCAAGCTTAGAAGAGCTAGATTATAGCTTTATACAACTCCCCTACATTAGTTGCTATGTTAGACCCTGGTTTCAGTGCCCACTTCCCTTTTATTCATTTCTTTCCTTGGTTTTTTGGCTTGTGTTTTCACAGATTAGATATTGAAGTTATTGCACCCACTAGGGAATATTATCATGCTACATGATTTTAAATATTGTTTTAAAATGTTCTTTTAGGAATATTTTTTAAATATTGTACTGCTTGCAACATGCACACAATAACAATTACTTGTACAATTTTGTTGATTACACCAGGCTTTGAGTTGAGAAACTTATATACCTTTAATGTATTCAAGCAAAGGTTCTCATCCTTTACCAGGTGCATTTAATTATTAACTAATAACAAAACGAGCATGTGACCAAGCAGTCTAATCTATTTAAAAAGTTTTTTACTACTGGCATTCACTTTGACTTGATAAAGCCTGGAATGGTCCAGGCGAAAGCGCTTGTCTTATTGTGCCTTTTAATTGTGTAAAAGAAGCTGTTTTGGAATTAAAACTGTTTTACATCGTTCATTGCTGCCATTGAATCATTGTCTCTACGGGTGCTCCTGGATTTTGTTACTGGCTGCTCTTCTGTTCTTGCGTGAGATACTTGTTGCTGTTCGCTACCATGACCACCGGCGTAGAGGCGTTCAACCCTGCAGTTTCACCCCGCTTGCTACAGGATGCTGAACAAGACCTCCCTGTAACACGAGCGGAATTTAACCAAGTGCTCGGCATTTTAACCGAGCTAAAAGGACTGCTTAAACAGCAGCAAAAGGATGTCTTAAAAACACCACCTTCCACAAGTACAACTATTCCATCGACACAGCGGACTATTGAAGTAGATGCAAACTGTGGCAGAGCTCTGTCGGAAGTTACTAACGGGAGCCACGTACCCCAAGAGGGCGGAAGGTCTACTAATAATCACAACAACCCCGGAGCTCGTCCCAAAAGAACCAGGGACAAAACAAAAGATTTCGATTTTGCCAACTGGGCGAATCAGCCCTTTAACTTTAACAAAGGTACTGCCAATAACTTTGGTTCTGTGTCTATTGATACAGACTTTGATGCATTTAAAAGTAAACTTTATGCTTTGAAAAGCAACCAATGTGAAATTGATTACTTAACAGAATGTGTCAGGGTCAAGCGTATCCCAAAGGGGCTACGCTTTTTCAAATTTCCAAATTTTGTAAAGCAAGGCACTGTACAGTATAAACAGTTATGTGACATTTTTGACCGAGCAGGATTAGAAGTTATGAAAGTCATGATTGAAGAATATGAAATGAAGGCCAGGGCATTTACTGAGGAATTAAATGACTTGCATAACACTGTTACCTCAGATACTGACTTTGGCATGGTCAAACATGACTACGACAAAGTCTTTGATGAAGTTGATCAGTTCTGCTCCAAAATTATTACTAGAAAGATTAGAAAACTTGAAAGGGATATGCATGAGTACAGGGAGGAAATAGCATACCCCTGTCATAACAAACCAATTAATAATGTCAGATACAACAGTACACTTGACAATGGAGCAGATGAAGTTTTTCAGCATAATTACAATGAGGCCCCACGCAGGAGTGAACGTTTGGCTGAGAAAGATAGAAGAGAACGGAACCAGGATTTTCACTATCCCCCTGGGAGAACCGGGGGGTGGGGGTACAAACCACAGAGATCAGGACCGAGGTGGAACAAGAAATAAATATGGACACACATACTGATAAGTTTTCTAACATACTTACACCATCTGATTTTCCCACCACGGCCAATTATAATGTCAATAATGATATTATTATGGTACCTGACGAAGTTAATTGCAAGGTGTTCAAAATGAACAACTTTAACATCTATAACTATACTGAAGTTTTGATAGATGAAACAGCTTTCAGAATTTTTACAAAAGGCCTTCAATTTGTACCCTCTAGCAGAGTTAACTTACCAAGTCTTCTGGTGGACCTTAAACTGTTCACCGGAGCACTAAATTTGAAACATTTTTTTAAAAATGGAACATACATCCCCAATGGGCTCAACAGAAAAAGCACATTTAATCCTCCTATGGTACAACCATTGAAACTTTATGAAGAATTAGTTGAACAAGAACTACGTGACAAGTTCCTTTATTCTGTGGAGGCACAACAATCTAATATAACTAAACAGGAACTTGAATACATTTCTATGTTATCTAAGGAACATGTTAGGGTAATGAAGCCAGATAAGGGTGGTGGAGTCGTACTCATGTACGACCACACCTACGAGGAAAGTATACACAACATGCTACACGATGACCAACAATATTGTTTGACATCTCGTAATGAGTACAACATAGCCCTAGCTAAGATAAAATACACACTCTATGACCATCTTTTACAAGGGGCTATCAACGAGCAACTTTATAATTACTTATTAGTCAGCAAACCCAGGGTTCCTATTATTTTTGGAATCTCCAAAACCCACAAAGGCACTTACCCACTTACATTTAGACCGATTGTTGCCGGTGCGGGTGGGGTAACAGAACCTATAGCCAAATTTATTGACTTCATTACCAAACAATATACCCCGGCCATGACCCATGTGGTTAAGGACTCTTGGGAGTTTCTTAGGCAATTTCCAAAAGAAAAATGCTCCACTTCCTCATTAATGATCACTGTAGATATCAAGGAGTTATTCCCTAGCATCCCTCACAACATAGGTGTTGAGTGGTTCACCGATTTTCTCAAACAAGAAACCAGGCTTAGTAGTAATCTTATTAATTTAACATCTGAAATGTTAAACATTGTTCTTAACAACAGCTATGTGTTCTTCAACGGGGAACTGTTCAAGCAATCAAAGGGAGTTGCTATGGGTGCTTCTTGCGCCACTGTGTATGCAAACGCAGTATTACACAGATGGGAGCAAACTTACATTTTTCAATCCACATGGGCACAGTACATCACCTTTTATTGTCGCTATCTAGATGACATCTGTATTATTTGGGATGGTACCAGAGAACAAGTGGCATGTTTCCTGGAATACATCAACTTCACCACAGATTTTCTAACATTTACACACGAAATTAGTGAGAATGAACTCCATTACTTGGATGTAGCAATCCTCAGGGATTCCCAGTCATTAGAATTATATTCCAAGGTTTACAGAAAACCCTCTTTTTCCAATTCACTGCTACAGTTTGACAGTCAGCACCCATTCCATCAAAAGAAAGGAATACTTAAGGGATTACTCATTAGAGCCTCCCGCATGTGTAGTAGGTTGTCTGACTTCATAGATGAAACAAACACCTTAAGAGTTATGTTTATAGAGAGGGGTTACCCAGATGATTTGGTGAATAACCTCATACATGAGATTCTTACTAAAAGGGAGTCAGTACATACACCTTTATTAGGGAACAAAAATATTGCTATCCCCAACCCAAGGATTCCAAGCACACATGCACAGGAGAACGCAGGTAACTTTATATACACCTTTTCAGAGAACTCAAAAGAAATAGAAAATACCATCACCAAATTCTGGTTTGTTTTAGAAACCAATGATGACTTGAAACATTTAATCCCCCAAAAAACAGCGTTTGTCAGAAAAAGAGGACGTAATCTAAAAGAGGTGTTTGAACAAAGGAAGAACACAACCCATATTACAACACAACAGAAGAATGGCACGTTCAAATGTGGTGCTTGTAAACAGTGCCCCCTTATGATCAACAATAATCACATATATTTAAAAGAACGTAAAATCAACTTGAAACCCCACGGGCATTTTACTTGCAACACGAAAGGTGTGGTCTATATTGGCTACTGTCTCACCTGTGGTGCGTTTTATATAGGAAAAACTGAAAGGGAGCTTAGAAAGAGAATATATGAACACACTTATGATATAGGCAAAATGAAGGAAAGTAATGCATTTTTTAAACATTCCCTCACATGCCCCAATTTCAAGCTCACTTTCATGGTACTTGAACAGGTACACCCCAATAATAGAGGAGGTGATTGGGAATCCACTTTGGAATTCAGGGAGTTAATCTGGCAGCTCAGGCTTGATGCGGGTAATACACCGGGCCTGAATGGCATGCTGAGCATAGGCCCAGTTCTCAAGCTTAGAAGAGCTAGATTATAGCTTTATACAACTCCCCTACATTAGTTGCTATGTTAGACCCTGGTTTCAGTGCCCACTTCCTTTTTATTCATTTCTTTCCTTGTTTTTTTGGCTTGTGCTTTCACAGATTAGATATTGAAGTTATTGCACCCACTAGGGAATATTATCATGCTACATGATTTTAAATATTGTTTTAAAATGTTCTTTTAGGAATATTTTTTAAATATTGTACTGCTTGCAACATGCACACAATAACAATTACTTGTACAATTTTGTTGATTAAACCAGGCTTTGAGTTGAGAAACTTATATACCTTTAATGTATTCAAGCAAAGGTTCTCATCCTTTACCAGGTGCATTTAATTATTAACTAATAACAAAACGAGCATGTGACCAAGCAGTCTAATCTATTTAAAAAGTTTTTTACTACTGGCATTCACTTTGACTTGATAAAGCCTGGAATGGTCCAGGCGAAAGTGCTTGTCTTATTGTGCCTTTTAATTGTGTAAAAGAAGCTGTTTTGGAATTAAAACTGTTTTACATCGTTTATTGCTGCCATTGAATCATTGTCTCTACGGGTGCTCCTGGATTTTGTTACTGGCTGCTCTTCTGTTCTTGCGTGAGATAAGTAAAATAAAATAAAAAAATGCTGGTTAGTACCTGTTAGCTACTTGTCCCAGGCACATGCACCATCCTTCATTCCAGTAATCTGCCTTTTGAAGTTGCCAGAAAGATTTGAAAGATCCAGAATGACAGAGATGCCATGTTAAGTCCAGCATTACAGGAAACAGACAACCATCCTTTACTATCCTGGGAGTTTCTTCTCTCCCCATTTAGACTTTCTAACTGCTGGTACTCAGGTTTGTTACTGAGCTTGAAAATACATGACATAGATAATTTGTACATGTATAGGTCAATAACATTTTTGACCTCCAACCTCATTACTAGTGGTGTCCCTTAGTGGTGAATAATTAGCCACCTTTTATAAGACTGGCATCCTTGCACAGAGAACACAGACTGCTCCCTATATAACACATGCACAACAATTACAGCACCAGGCACTGGAATACCTTCCTGGATATAGGTACTATTTAGTAGCTGATACTTGTTCACCTATTCTGAAGGGACAGGGATGCTTACTCGTATTTTAGGAAGGAGTTTGTGGGGAGTGCCTATAAAAGTACTCTGTATGCACAAGTTTAGTGAAGGAGTGCAAACCTGTACCCCAGCTTAGCATAACAGGCATTCAATGGTGCTCACCAGCCATCAGCCTACAGGGGGAAACATTTTAAATCTCCTGGCCTGTCACAGAATGATGGAGGAGGTCCATATCTTTCAACTATTCGTCCCCAGCTTCCCCTCACACTCAGGCTAGGAGGAAAATGAATGGACCTGTTGGGAGATTAAGGCTAGATGGTTATGAGTTATGAACAAAAACCAAAAGAAGAGTGCAATAAATCTGTTCCCTGTAATTGTCATTAGTCATTAACAGGAGGACTTCATATACAAAATGATTTGCAGTTCATCTGTCAGCTGTACTCCCCTTGTCCAATATACAGTCTAAGAGGACTTCTTGCACATTTGCACTTAATTTATTTGTTAGTGTATGCATTATGTATGTATTTTATTTCTTTATGGATTGTTAAATGAGGTAATGTACTCATTGCAGAGGGACCCACTTCAGACACTGCCCAAATGCAAAGCACACAGTTTATGTTGCCAGAGACTACAGTCATAGATTTATCGATGCAATTAATAAAGAGCACATCATGTAAAAATATAATAAAAATACAGCTGCATTATTTTTAACATGGTAGAGATAATGAGAGATATGTCATAGCATGTATACATTATTTACAAGGTTTACACTATTGTCAGCGAAAGCTATATTACTTAGCTTACCTATGCAATGGTTCTAAGTAGATTAATACTGCCAAAGTGGAAGAGCTAACACAACATCAGTGCAAGGGGTTAGCTGTTACAGCTGAGCAGCTTTTTTCACCAGCAATGGGCCGATGAGAAAGAATGTTCCAGTTATGAAAGTGTGATTGAAACAACAGCACTTGGATGAAAAACTCACTGAGCAAGGACCCTCTGTTGGTTAGTAGGGAACTTACAGCCCTCTTAGATACTATAGCTTGTACTGGTGTTAGAACATATTTTTCGCAAATCACATATAGAAAGGATAGTCAGTTCACTGTGAATGAAAAGATTTTTTGGGTAAACACCTGCATGGAAAAAAATGTCCTGTTTTAAAAAAAGAAAATGTGTACAGCATCCAAGCCTAGTTCAGACAGGATGGAGTACATTTGTCAAGATCAGAGAAGAGAATTTTTGCAGCAGCTAGTTTGCAATATTTGACAAACACTAGGCAGGATTTTTGCCAGGTCGAAAATGTAATAGTTCACAGATAGCAACATTTCATGCATCTCTGATGGTTAATAAAGTTTTTTTTTTTTATTGGAAAGTTTGATACGTTTCTACAAGATTGGTGTTGTTATTGTTTGTAAAACATGGTTAAAGAACAATGACTGGAAACCAATTATGTCAGGGTACAAATGTTTTTACTGTAACAGACATTCTAACAAAACATCAAGTGGAGTTGTTATGACAGGGATTAAAGATAGTTATGAGACCTGTGATTGTTATATGTTCAGTGATAACCCCAGTACTATAGACTGTGTAACTGTGACAATAAAGACAGCCCTGGAACATATAACAATTGTTGGAGTGTGTAGATCAATGTGAGTGTATGCACCTTTAAGAAGCTATCCAAGGGCTTGCACAAGTGTATAGCTACGAGCACGTGCAAGTCTGACTGCCATTTTGTAGATAGCTGTCAAGATGTAAGCACGTATGTATGTAAGCTCTGTCTGTTAACTAGTTTGTTTGTATTTAATGATGCTACTATCCATCCTGATGTGTTTCTGTGCATTAAAGCATCTAAACAAAAAACCCAGCCTTCTTGTTATATGTATTAGAGATGAAAGAGTGACATGGTGTCAGAAGAGGCATATCTAAAGGGCATGGAGTCAGAACCAGCATATCTAATAGGCATGAAGTTAGAAACGGCTTGGCTAAAATGTCTAGAGACACTTGCTTAGAACTGGAAGAATAGACAGTAGTGAATCATCCCTAAAATGTGCAAACTTTGCAAAACAGGTCAGAAACGAATTTCAAATATTAAAACTTGCTCAGTACTATTTCTTTTTCATAAAATGTGAAACAGAGCATGCAGAACGTTTTAAACAATATTTGCATACACCGTTATGTACAATATTGATAAAAATATTCAAATTACTATGGAAAATGTTTGAAATAAAGTCCAAATTGCATAAAACTAATAAAATAAGGAGAAATAACTACATTTTCACAAAGCACATGTATTGTTCATACTACATAAAGATATCGGAGTGATCAGAATTGTATAAATTGTTTGCATGTTTGTACAGTGTCAAAGTAAAGTTAATTCACAAAAGTACAGCTATTACAAGCCATATTTTACAGAGTACAGCCATTACAGAGCATATTTCAAAAAGTACAGTATTTCGAAGAGTTTGTTGTGCATTTGAATGTTATTACAAGCTCACAGAACTATTTGTTCGCACATAATTATGAAGGCCATATTTTCAATGTGTTTGTGTATACTTCGTGGGCATGGCAGATGGATTTCAAACACCCAGTGCACTTCTGTTTGACAGTAATATTGCTGAGAACTGGTGAGTGTTTGAGCAAGACTACAACATTTTCATATAAGCTGCATTTTTTGATAAAGACGACTGTATGAAGCCATTTACTCTACCTAAATTAGCTGGGTCAGAAGCTATAGAAAGGGAATGCACATTTGTGTATGCACCTGCTATCTATACCAGGGTCTATATCAGATCATCGAAACGGCTCATTATCGAATGCCACAACGTCGAACTGCAAAACCCGAACTCTAACAATATCGAAACCTCAAAACAGCAAATGTTTTCCCAGGGAAAAAATTTGCTGTTCCGAGAAACACACACACACCACAAGCACACTAAAAAGCAGCAATCCACACACATACATTTAAAGGTTACATCTAACCCTACACTACACTACACTACACATACACTACTATCTATCCACTTACCTTAACCCAGACCCTAACCCTAAGGTCCATCACTATTGCACACTCACCTCACCCACGCCCTAACCCTAACTCACTTAACCCGCCCCTAACCCCAAATTCTCACTATCGCACACTCATTTCACCCATGCCCTAACCCTAACTCACTTAACCCGCCCCTAACCCCAGTTTCTGTCACAATCGCACACTTACCCGACCCGCGCCCTAACCCTAACTCACCCAACCCGCACCCTAACCCAAACGTCTGCACAATCACACACTTACCTTAACCCAACCCGTAACTTTCCACCACATCGCTGAAAACAGTGAAGCCACAACAACGGCCAACGGTTTTGTGCAGCTTCGCTGTTTTCAGAGTTCGCAATATTGGGTTCGATATTAGATCATTTGAAATTCTGCCATTTTGATGATCTAATATAGACCCTCTATACCAGAAAGGGGGTAACTGTCATATTGTTGTGCCAGCTTAGTCAAGGGAGGATCCAGAGTGCTTAAAACATAAATTTAGAGAAATGTGTAACCCCAGACAAATGTTACTTTGGAAAGGCACTTATTTTATAGAAGGGATCAAAAGCCTGGTGAAACATTTGCAGCATATATAGTTGACCCGAGGAATAAAGCTAAAACATGCAGATTTGGTGACTTAAGGGATGAGTTGATAAAGACAGACTTGTGTGTAGCATAAAAGATAGATGCTGTGAGAAAGGTTTTGCTTTGTGACAGTGATTTAACTTTGAATAAGGCCGTTGAGATTTATCAGATAAACGAGTTCACAGAAAAGCACAAAAATGTACTTACAAATGAGAATTGCTCTAGAAGGCACAGTGAGAAAGCTCATGTTGATAGTATGCAGCACGTGATTAAAGGAAACAGGCCCAAGCACATGGCAGCAATTGTAACCCCTGCAGCACTCACTGGTAAACCCCAGAACTTTCTAACAAATTTACAAATTCGTGATGAAGCTGAACATGACAGAAACCTCAGAAAAGTTCTAGAAAGGGCACGTCAAGTGAATCTTAAGCTCAATCTGCACAAATGCAAATGCAGGCTACAAGAAGTTACTTATGTTGGTCATTTATTTACTAGTATAGGCTTACGACCAAACCCTTCAAAGCAAACAGCCATTCTCAAGATGCCAGCTCCAGACAATGTTCAAGGCCTGCAATGTTTTCTTGGCATGGTCAACTACCTAGGCAAGTTCATTCCAGACTTGAGCTAACTTTCAGCACCACTCAGAGAACTGACACATAAAGATGTATCCTGGTTTTGGTTAGAGCAACACCAAAGAGTATTTGATGTCCTGAAACAGAGAATTGCTAGTCCACCAACTCTCAGACACTATGATGTTCACCAGCCAGTTACACATTCCTATGATGCTTCGAAATTTGGTTTTGGTGCAGTCATTCTACAAGAGGATGAACCTGTTGCCTATGTATTGAAAACTCTTACCCAAACTGAGATGCAGTATTCCCAGACTGAGAAAGAGCTTTTGGCAATTGTGTGCGCATGTTCGAAGTTCCATGATTGTGTTTATGGTAGACCTATCCAGATTAAAACGGACCACTAACCTTCAGTCATTATCTTGAGAAAGACAATGCACCAGCCAGACTGCAATGTATGATGCTAAGATTGAAAAAGTACAATTTCAATGCTGTCTCCAAGAAAGGCAAACTTCTTTATCTTGTTGATAGATTGTCCAGATCACCCAGAAATACTACAGAGCAGCACGAGAATGAGAGTCCTGATTTTGAAGTCATGGAAGTGAGAAATTTTTCTTCCATACGTCTTGAGGAGCTGAGAGGTCACACAGCTATAGATCCAGTTTTACAAAGGCTCAACCACTTTATCAATCAAGGATGGCCATCAAAGCAATCTAGTTTACCTCAAGAAGTGCAACCTTATTTTCCATAAAGAGATGAGATTTTGTCTGACAAAGATATCATAATGAAAGGTGTAAAAGTAATTGTTCCAAAGTCCTTGCAACCAGAGTACATTACTATCCTGCATCAAGGTCACCCAGGAGTTGAATCTACCAAAGGAAGGCTGAGAGAACTAGTATTTTGGCCTTCTATGTCACAAGACATTAACAGAGCACTTTCATCTTGTTCAGTGTGTAATAGTACAAAGCCACATCAACAGAAAGAACCACTTCAGCTTAACCAGATTCCAGAACTACAGTGGTCAACAGTAGCACCCAACATCTTCGAGTGGAATGGTCAACATTATTTGGTGTTAGTAGACTATTACTCAAATTGGGTCAAGATTGGCCTAGTTCTCAATCTATCATCCGGTACTGTCATTACCAAGATGAAGCATCATTTCGCAATCCATGGTAGTCCACACAAAGTTATTTCTGACAATGGCACACAGTTTACAAGCCAACAGTTCAAAAGATTTGCTGAAGAATCGCACTTTATTCATGTCACAAGTAGTCCTGAGTACCCACAGTCAAATGGTTTGGCAGAATGTGCAGTTCAAAGTGCAAAGCAGTTACTTGAGAAGTCTAAATGAAATAATATTGATGTTTTCCTGAATCTCTTGAATCTGACAAATGCTCCTTGTGATAAACATCTTGGTTCACCTCCTCAGAGACTAGTCAATTGTTGGTTCCATGTGTCAAGAAAAACAGATCAGTGAAAGCCAATCTGCTGAAGAATAGCCTAACCCAGACGTCCTACTACAATAAGACCAGTACACTGATCAATCCATTAAGAGAAGGAGAACTGGTAAGGCTGAAATCATCCAAAGGTTATGATCAGATTGGTTTTGTGAAGAATATTGTTCCAGAGCTGAGACTATACATTGTGGAATCAGAAGGAGCAACTTTTAGATAGAATCTGAAATACTTGAGACCAGTGTCCGAGCCTATCCACAGCACATAGCCTGTAAGAAAGACTTCTTACCTCAGAGTGAGTTGTCCAGTGTTCCAATTCCTGAGGAAGTTCCAGAGGACATTCCCATTTCTGTGATGAATCCAGAAGTTCCTGATATGAGTTGTGCACAGCAGACTGTCCCTATTGCTAAATTTGGTCCCAACTGTTATGTTATGAGAGATGGTCGAATATCTAAACCCTGTTGCAGATATGAAGCAACTTGGGCATGACTGTTGTGTTTTGTTTGCAATGTATATACCAATGCATGCCTGACTCTAATATTTTTTCAAAGGGCAATCTTTTTAAGAGGGAGGATGTACATCAGTGTTTGTGTATATACCTTTAAGAAGCTATCCACGGGCTTGCACAAGTGTATAAATACTGAGCACGTGCAAGTCTGACTGGCATTCTGTAGTTAGCTGTTGAGATGTAAGCATATATGTATGTAAGCTCTGCCTGTTAACTAGTCCGTTCGTATTTAATGATGCTGCTATCCATATTGATGTGTTTCTGTGTATTAAAGCATCTAAACAAAAACTCCAGCCTTCTTGTTATATGTGTTAGAGACAAACGAGCGACGAAGTGTATAGACCGCCAAAGTCAAGTGGTGATGATCTAGAGGAAGTCATATATTTCTTGCATGAAACACAGGAGGGAAGAATAATATTAGCTGGAGACATATTCACCAGAAACAGACTGAAATAATATTGATTCAACAACATTAGTAAGGAAATTATTCAGAATGTATGTTCAGGAACAACAATTGCTTCAGATTGTAAAAAACCTACTAGGGAACAGAACATACTAGGCATTGTTTATGTTCCTAAAGAAATTACTGTTACGTCAAGTTTTTGATGTGCAGTGATCATGGAGTTATAAAAGTTAATTTAATACTAGATAATTCTGCCAAACTGAAATCTAAACCAATGCACAGAAGATTAGTTACAGATTATATGGAAGCAAAACAGTCACTGTGTAAAACTAACTGCAGTGATGTGTTCAATGGAAAAACTCCAGATGGAATGCTGAAAGTTTTAAAAGGGAAATTGTTTGAGCACAAAAAATAAAAAACATGTTTAACGTTAGGATCTAGGCATACAAAATCAAGAGGATAAATTTAAGAAAGAAATATGTGAGAGACAAAAATATAAGAAATGGAAGAGTGGTCTAACTACAACTTTAAAAATTGAAATAAACAAGCTGGACAAACAGATTAAGCATAGTGTGAGACAAGATCAAGAAAATTTTGAAGAAAATTTATATAAAGATATTGAGCATAATAGGAAACCCTTTTATAGATACATAAGATGTGGAAGCAGTAAAGACATACAAATTGATAAACTGCGTGTAGATTCTAAACTTTATTCTCAGACACAACAGATTATAGACGTATTTACAAAATTTTATGCAAAACAGTTTGGCTCCACAAAGGGGGTGATAAGTTGTCCTAGTGATATCCAGGTAACTTGAGATACTGAAATGCCATTAGACTATACAGAAAAAGAACTGTGCAAACTAGATCCAAACAAAGCACAGGGAAGAGACGGAATTAGTAATAGTCACCTGAGAACACTTCAGCAAGAACTTGTAGTGCCATTATATCTGTTATTTACTAGGTCATATAACTATGGGGAGATTCCTCAAGATTGGAGACATGCACTTATTAAACCTGTCTCGAAGGGAAAGGGAAGTAGGACAAAAACAGAGTCATATAGACCCTTTAGTCTACTTTCATGTGAAAAAATAATGGAAATGGTAATATTGGATAAGTTACTGTCAGAACTGGACAGGCTGGGGCTTGAAATCATGCATCAGCATGTATATGTTGAAAATAGATCTATTATCACCTGTAACACAATGTTCTACAACAATATAATAAAAGCTATTAATGAAAAAGTGGGCTGTGATGTAATTTATATAGATTTAACTTCAGCATTTGAAAGGGTCATGTACAAAACACTGATCAGTTAATTAGAACAACTAGGTATCGATGTACTCTTAATAAGATGGATAACTACATGGCTTACAAATAAGACATGTTAAGTATCATACAGCAGTTGGACAGGTGAAATTTGTGATTACAAGCTATGTCCTAGGCCCTTACTTGTTTAGACTGCATCTTTCAGACATACCTTTTTCATCTGAGGTGTTCTACAGTCTATATGCAGATGACCTGAAGCTGGGTAAACCGATTACCTGTGTTACAGATAAGGCATGTCTACAAAATAACTGATAAATACATCAAAAACTAAACATATGAGATTAGTGATACATAAATTGAAAGGTGAATATTTAATACAGAATACAGTGATTGAAACTTTAGATTTATTTAAGGACCAGGGTATATGGGTAGATCCAGCTTTGAGATTTTCTGATCATATCAACCAATTGGTTAACTCATTACATCTGAGTGATGCCTCCAGGTGCATGTGCAGTTAACTTCTGCTAATACCTCTAGGCATCAAATATTGCTTGTTCATATTGCATCAATAATTCCAAATCCATGTTATGTACAAGGTTTTAAAAGATTTATCTTACAGCCTACACAATGGCAAACTCAACTGCATTATTATTTGACCTTTGTCTAGTGCAGGTAAATAGATACTAACTGCTGTTTTTATGATATTATTTTATATAGATATAATTTTCACATTGTTCTAAATATCTCAACAAACAAGTAACACATGCAGAACTCCTTAGCCTCATAGGAAAGCTCTCAGCTAGATGAACAAAATGCTGCTGACAGTATGTGTGTAACTTGATTGATTGTAGAGATATTGTAAGTTGTTTACAAAATGTTATAAATGTAATAGTTACTGTGTTTACTGTGACTTATAAAATTTGGTTTAAGGTCTAGAACCTAAAGAATATTACCACTATAAAAATAATTTGTGTTGAAGAGTTTGCCATTTATACTTCTCTCATAGCCTCTATTTCCAGAGATATGAATGTTTGTTTGAAATGTGAGGACATAATTTGATTCTTTCAAAAGGCTTAGGCTCCGCCCATTGGAAGTTACAGTGCAGACTTTCCAAGCTCCATTGGAGTGAATGAGTTAATATACTAATAACCCATGCCTGGGTGTGGGTAATGCAGGATTTAACCACGGTTGGCGTGGTTTGCCCGAGGGACCAAACAAAGACAACCGTGGTTAAATCCCGCATTACCCACACCCAGAAGTGGGTTATTGCTATTATATTATGACATTATTTAAGAAAAGAAACAATTACTTTTCTTAAATAATGGCATTGTATAATGCCTCTTTGCTGCCCTTCCGCAGCTGTCTGGCATCCGTGGCAGTTCTGATGTACTGCGCATGCCTACACAGTACATCAGAGCTGTGGCCAAAAGCAATGGAGAAAGCAAGATCTCCATTGCTTTTTTACTGTTTCGCTATGTTAAATGGGTTTAACATAGCGAGACAGCCTTAAAATAAGCAACGGAGATGTCCGTTGCTTATTTTAAAGCTGTCTCGCTATGTTAAAACCATTTAACATATGAACAGTAAAAGCAACGGAGATCTTGCTTTCTCCGTTGCTTTTTTTTAAAACCTGTCTCTCTATGTTAAATGGGTTTAACATAGTGAGACAGCTTTAAAATAAGCAACGGACATCTCAAGGACAGCAAGATCTCCGTTGCTTTTTACACACAGTGTCGCTATGTTAAAGGAGTTTAACATAGTGAGACAGCTTTAAAAAAGCAACGGAGATCTCCATTGCTTTTTTTAAACCTGTGTCGCTATGTTAAATTCTTTTAACATAGCGAGACAGTGTTTTAAAAAAAGACTTATACTAATGGAAAAAGTCCGGGCGACCGGACCTTTTTCCATTAGTATAAGTCGATTTACAACGTGCACGCTGGCCAATCAGCATGCACGTTTTGGAATATTAATAGGGGGTCATGGTATAATGATAGTTATAGAACTATAGGCTTTATGAAAATACTTGAAAAGTTAAGGAAATCATAAATGATGAAGTCATTGTTTGTTAGTTACATTAGACCCAGTCTTGAGTATGGAATAACAATATGGAAACCTTATAAGAAAAGAAGCATGGGTAAACTGGAAAGAGTACAGTGGAACTATACCAACGGCATCCGTGGATGTAAAAATTTAAGTTATTATGCCAGACTAAAATACAGTGGCAGCTGGTGACTTCAAATCAAAGGGGGGCTGCAGGAGACAGCTGAATGGGTGGGGTCAATGGGAAGGGGTGCTGCCAACTAGAAAGGGGAGGAGCTATGCTCAAAACCACAAAAACTAAATATACTGCCCTGGGTGCCAAACTGTCATTATGAGAGTCCAATCAAGACAAAATGAAGTGTAGAAGAATACAAATATTTCAATGCATTGGCTGCATGACAGCTTAATATCTAGATGGAAACAAAAAAGGTTGTGAGGCATGAAAAAATAAATTACTTTTTTTAAATACATTAATGGAATGCCAGTCAAAATCAAGTATAAGAAAAACAAGCATCACTCAACTCAAACCACTTCTTGCACTGCAGTTCTAATTATAATTATTAAAGTACCAAGTAACATGCTGAAAGTAGAATTCTCTGATGCCCCCACTTGTAAAAATGTTCCTTCTTACTTTAGCATGCATTTTTCTGAAGGTTATGAAGTTTGAAACTCAGTGTGTCATTATTTAGTGACTTAATTCCTAAATGATTTGCCAGAAAACCACAAATTTTATGAGGAACAAACCAAAATAAGAAGCAAAAATCTATTCATTCTTTGAAAATCTGGACAGTTGGGAGGTATGGTTCAGCTGGGGCTGCCTAAGTTTGCCGCCCTTCCCCCTCACAAAACCATGGTCGAATGGAGCCTCCCCCTGCAGCCATTCCAATGATCCATTACTTGGCTATTTCACTCCATTTACCATAAACACTAATGTGCATACTGATTTACCTCTATGATGATTTGAACGTCATTTGAAAGTTTTATTTTGCATTTTACAGCACAAACACTAAGACATCTGCTAAACAAACTTGGCATTAAAACTTCTCTGCCATTG
Organism: Protopterus annectens; assembly: GCF_019279795.1. Lineage (NCBI taxonomy): Eukaryota > Metazoa > Chordata > Ceratodontiformes > Protopteridae > Protopterus > Protopterus annectens. Next base: position 616,667,327 of record NC_056737.1, on the reverse strand, counting down.
AAACTCACATTCATTGAAACAACATTGAAACCCACATTCAAAGAAAATACATTTTACCCATGGCAGATAAATATTAATTCTGGGCTGTTTTCAAATCATAGGCCCCTTGCATTTGAAACATACATGTCCTCTTTGAAACACCTTCCTATTGCTTTGAACATTTTTCCAGTAAACAATGAAACAAAATGCATGCACCAATGACAAAACTGCCCAATTCAGAACATTTCCATCATAAAAGTCTACTCAAACTTCTACAGTCCACTATTATCAGTAAATATGCACAATTCTACAGTCCACCATTATCAGTAAATATGCACAATCTCTGAAGTAGTAAAAAAGTCATCTAAATAATTCCACGTTAAATAAATCTGTAATGAAGAGGTTGCTGCTAGTAATCACCTTTATATTTCATGGTTTCATCGAAAAATAAAGTGTCTGATGCCCCTGAGGAATAAATTGCCTAAATTACATTAAAAATAAGCTAGTAATATTGCAATAGGAAATGGATTGCAAACTGATAACAGGCTCATAGTTAGTATCTTAACTTTCAGTATGGCAGCATTCACCACTTATGGGAGTAGAACCAACAACCTTCTGCATCAAAAGCAAGTACACAACCTGTTGTGCTATTAGCAATGCGAGCTGACTTAGCATAATCAGCACTAAACTTCTCTTCCCTGCAGCTCTCAGCTCCTTCTAAAATCTACTCAATACTCAACTGCATCTCAACTTCACAGCACACAAAATCTGGAAAAAGCCAAATTTATTGGGGTGGGTCAAAAGGGCAAAACCAGGGACACATTAAACATTGCTTGTATAATCTTGAAAGCTGCTAGAATAAAATGCTGTGTTACCACCATACATTTTACTGCCAAGGTCCCTGTGCAAAAGAGTCAGAACAACATACCACTATGCCAAAACACCTGCTTTGTGAAAGAAAAATGCTGTGTTGCCACCATACATTTTACTGCCAAGGTCCCTATGCAAAACAGTCAGAGCAACATACCACTATGCCAAATCAGCTGCTTTGTGAAAGAGAGGAAGACTGAAACTTAAATGGTTATCATTTAATGAATTCAGTTCTCACCATAGCTGTCAACCTCTTAGCACAAAACACCTGGACAAACCCAGTAATGAGGGAATACAACCCTCAAACATATTCAGTGAATTCAGTTCTTGCCATAGCTGTCAACCTTAGCACAAAAAACCTGGACAAAGCCAATAACAGGGTAATACAGTCCCAAAAATAATGACAAATTTCAAATAGTCATCTTATAAACTTAGAAAATTGCTATAATAAAAGGTTGTGTTACTATATATTTATTGCTAGAATAAAAAGTTGTTTTACTATGTATTTTCTGAAGAATATGAAGTCTTAAATTCAAATGCCTGTCAATTTTATTTCTGATGGAACAAAAACAATTTTCAGCAGAGGCCCAGGGAGAAATACTGTAGACACATGTCTTTGTAAAATGGCAGGACACCAGAGCAAATCCACACAAACACAGGGATAAGATGCAGACTCCACACAGAGGGCACTCCAACCAAGAATCAAACCAGAAAACCTATAGCTGTGAAGCAACAATACTGCCACTGCACCATCAAATATGTAAGGAATTAAACATTCAGAAACCTGAAGTCTGAAATTCAAATGCCTGTCAATTTTATTTAACATTTGTTAATCAGGACAGTCTGACTTGGAACAAAAAAACAATTTTCAGCTCTCATAGCCTCTATTTCCAGAGATATGAATGTTTGTTTGAAATGTGAGGACATAATTTGATTCTTTCAAAAGGCTTAGGCTCCGCCCATTGGAAGTTACAGTGCAGACTTTCCAAGCTCCATTGGAGTGAATGAGTTAATATACTAATAACCCATGCCTGGGTGTGGGTAATGCAGGATTTAACCACGGTTGGCGTGGTTTGCCCGAGGACCAAACAAAGACAACCGTGGTTAAATCCATTACCCACACCCAGAAGTGGGTTATTGCTATTATATTATGACATTATTTAAGAAAAGAAACAATTACTTTTCTTAAATAATGGCATTGTAATGCCTCTTTGCTGCCCTTCCGCAGCTGTCTGGCATCCGTGGCAGTTCTGATGTACTGCATGCCTACACAGTACATCAGAGCTGTGGCCAAAAGCAATGGAGAAAGCAAGATCTCCATTGCTTTTATTGTTTCTATGTTAAATGGGTTTAACATAGCGAGACAGTTTAAAATAAGCAACGGAGATGTCCGTTGCTTATTTTAAAGCTGTCTCGCCATGTTAAAACCATTTAACATGGAACAGTAAAAGCAATGGAGATCTTGCTTTCTCCGCTGCTTTTAAAAACCTGTCTCTCTATGTTAAATGGGTTTAACATAGTGAGACAACTTTAAATAAGCAACGGACATCTCAAGGACAGCAAGATCTCCGTTGCTTTTACACACAGTGTCGCTATGTTAAAGGAGTTTAACATAGCGAGACAGCTTTAAAAAAGCAACGGAGATCTCCATTGCTTTTTTTAAACCTGTGTCGCTATGTTAAATTCTTTTAACATAGCGAGACAGTTTTAAAAGACTTATACTAATGGAAAAGTCCGGGCGACGGACCTTTTCCATTAGTATAAAGTCGATACAACGTGCACGCTGGCCAATCAGCATGCACGTTTTGGAATATTAATAGGGGGTCATGGTATAATGATAGTTATAGAACTATAGGCTTTATGAAAATACTTGAAAAGTTAAGGAAATCATAAATGATGAAGTCATTGTTTGTTAGTTACATTAGACCCAGTCTTGAGTATGGAATAACAATATGGAAACCTTATAAGAAAAGAAGCATGGGTAAACTGGAAAGAGTACAGTGGAACTATACCAACGGCATCCGTGGATGTAAAAATTTAAGTTATTATGCCAGACTAAAATACAGTGGCAGCTGGTGACTTCAAATCAAAGGGGGGCTGCAGGAGACAGCTGAATGGGTGGGGTCAATGGGAAGGGGTGCTGCCAACTAGAAAGGGGAGGAGCTATGCTCAAAACCACAAAAACTAAATATACTGCCCTGGGTGCCAAACTGTCATTATGAGAGTCCAATCAAGACAAAATGAAGTGTAGAAGAATACAAATATTTCAATGCATTGGCTGCATGACAGCTTAATATCTAGATGGAAACAAAAAAGGTTGTGAGGCATGAAAAAATAAATTACTTTTTTTAAATACTTTAATGGAATGCCAGTCAAAATCAAGTATAAGAAAAACAAGCATCACTCAACTCAAACCACTTCTTGCACTGCAGTTCTAATTATAATTATTAAAGTACCAAGTAACATGCTGAAAGTAGAATTCTCTGATGCCCCCACTTGTAAAAATGTTCCTTCTTACTTTAGCATGCATTTTTCTGAAGGTTATGAAGTTTGAAACTCAGTGTGTCATTATTTAGTGACTTAATTCCTAAATGATTTGCCAGAAAACCACAAATTTTATGAGGAACAAACCAAAAATAAGAAGCAAAAAATCTATTCATTCTTTGAAAATCTGGACAGTTGGGAGGTATGGTTCAGCTGGGGCTGCCTAAGTTTGCCGCCCTTCCCCCTCACAAAACCATGGTCGAATGGAGCCTCCCCCTGCAGCCATTCCAATGATCCATTACTTGGCTATTTCACTCCATTTACCATAAACACTAATGTGCATACTGATTTACCTCTATGATGATTTGAACGTCATTTGAAAGTTTTATTTTGCATTTTACAGCACAAACACTAAGACATCTGCTAAACAAACTTGGCATTAAAACTTCTCTGCCATTGAAACTCACATTCATTGAAACAACATTGAAACCCACATTCAAAGAAAATACATTTTACCCATGGCAGATAAATATTAATTTTGGGCTGTTTTCAAATCATAGGCCCCTTGCATTTGAAACATACATGTCCTCTTTGAAACACCTTCCTATTGCTTTGAACATTTTTCCAGTAAACAATGAAACAAAATGCATGCACCAATGACAAAACTGCCCAATTCAGAACATTTCCATCATAAAAGTCTACTCAAACTTCTACAGTCCACTATTATCAGTAAATATGCACAATTCTACAGTCCACCATTATCAGTAAATATGCACAATCTCTGAAGTAGTAAAAAAGTCATCTAAATAATTCCACGTTAAATAAATCTGTAATGAAGAGGTTGCTGCTAGCAATCACCTTTATATTTCATGGTTTCATCGAAAAATAAAGTGTCTGATGCCCCTGAGGAATAAATTGCCTAAATTACATTAAAAATAAGCTAGTAATATTGCAATAGGAAATGGATTGCAAACTGATAACAGGCTCATAGTTAGTATCTTAACTTTCAGTATGGCAGCATTCACCACTTATGGGAGTAGAACCAACAACCTTCTGCATCAAAAGCAAGTACACAACCTGTTGTGCTATTAGCAATGCGAGCTGACTTAGCATAATCAGCACTAAACTTCTCTTCCCCTGCAGCTCTCAGCTCCTTCTAAAATCTACTCAATACTCAACTGCATCTCAACTTCACAGCACACAAAATCTGGAAAAAGCCAAATTTATTGGGGTGGGTCAAAAGGGCAAAAACCAGGGACACATTAAACATTGCTTGTATAATCTTGGAAAGCTGCTAGAATAAAATGCTGTGTTACCACCATACATTTTACTGCCAAGGTCCCTGTGCAAAAGAGTCAGAACAACATACCACTATGCCAAAACACCTGCTTTGTGAAAGAAAAATGCTGTGTTGCCACCATACATTTTACTGCCAAGGTCCCTATGCAAAACAGTCAGAGCAACATACCACTATGCCAAATCAGCTGCTTTGTGAAAGAGAGGAAGACTGAAACTTAAATGGTTATCATTTAATGAATTCAGTTCTCACCATAGCTGTCAACCTCTTAGCACAAAACACCTGGACAAACCCAGTAATGAGGGAATACAACCCTCAAACATATTCAGTGAATTCAGTTCTTGCCATAGCTGTCAACCTTAGCACAAAAACATGGACAAAGCCAATAACAGGGTAATACAGTCCCAAAATAATGACAAATTTCAAATAGTCATCTTATAAACTTAGAAAATTGCTATAATAAAGGTTGTGTTACTATATATTTATTGCTAGAATAAAAAGTTGTTTTACTATGTATTTTCTGAAGAATATGAAGTCTTAAATTCAAATGCCTGTCAATTTTATTTCTGATGGAACAAAACAATTTTCAGCAGAGGCCCAGGGAGAAATACTGTAGACACATGTCTTTGTAAAATGGCAGGACACCAGAGCAAATCCACACAAACACAGGGATAAGATGCAGACTCCACACAGAGGGCACTCCAACCAAGAATCAAACCAGAAAACCTATAGCTGTGAAGCAACAATACTGCCACTGCACCATCAAATATGTAAGGAATTAAACATTCAGAAACCTGAAGTCTGAAATTCAAATGCCTGTCAATTTTATTTAACATTTGTTAATCAGGACAGTCTGACTTGGAACAAAAAAACAATTTTCAGCTCTCATAGCCTCTATTTCCAGAGATATGAATGTTTGTTTGAAATGTGAGGACATAATTTGATTCTTTCAAAAGGCTTAGGCTCCGCCCATTGGAAGTTACAGTGCAGACTTTCCAAACTCCATTGGAGTGAATGAGTTAATATACTAATAACCCATGCCTGGGTGTGGGTAATGCAGGATTTAACCACGGTTGGCGTGGTTTGCCCGAGGGACCAAACAAAGACAACCGTGGTTAAATCCCGCATTACCCACACCCAGAAGTGGGTTATTGCTATTATACTATGACATTATTTAAGAAAAGAAACAATTACTTTTCTTAAATAATGGCATTGTATAATGCCTCTTTGCTGCCCTTCCGCAGCTGTCTGGCATCCGTGGCAGTTCTGATGTACTGCGCATGCCTACACAGTACATCAGAGCTGTGGCCAAAAGCAATGGAGAAAGCAAGATCTCCATTGCTTTTTACGCTATGTTAAATGGGTTTAAAATAAGCAACGGAGATGTCCGTTGCTTATTTTAAAGCTGTCTCGCTATGTTAAAACCATTTAACATAGCGAAACAGTAAAAAGCAATGGAGATCTTGCTTTCTCCGTTGCTTTTTTTTAAAACCTGTCTCTCTATGTTAAATGGGTTTAACATAGTGAGACAGCTTTAAAATAAGCAACGGACATCTCAAGGACAGCAAGATCTCCGTTGCTTTTTACACACAGTGTCGCTATGTTAAAGGAGTTTAACATAGCGAGACAGCTTTAAAAAAGCAACGGAGATCTCCATTGCTTTTTTTAAACCTGTGTCGCTATGTTAAATTCTTTTAACATAGCGAGACAGTGTTTTAAAAAAAGACTTATACTAATGGAAAAGTCCGGGCGACCGGACCTTTTTCCATTAGTATAAGTCGATTTACAACGTGCATGCTGGCCAATCAGCATGCACGTTTTGGAATATTAATAGGGGGTCATGGTATAATGATAGTTATAGAACTATAGGCTTTATGAAAATACTTGAAAAGTTAAGGAAATCATAAATGATGAAGTCATTGTTTGTTAGTTACATTAGACCCAGTCTTGAGTATGGAATAACAATATGGAAACCTTATAAGAAAAGAAGCATGGGTAAACTGGAAAGAGTACAGTGGAACTATACCAACGGCATCCGTGGATGTAAAAATTTAAGTTATTATGCCAGACTAAAATACAGTGGCAGCTGGTGACTTCAAATCAAAGGGGGGCTGCAGGAGACAGCTGAATGGGTGGGGTCAATGGGAAGGGTGCTGCCAACTAGAAAGGGGAGGAGCTATGCTCAAAACCACAAAAACTAAATATACTGCCCTGGGTGCCAAACTGTCATTATGAGAGTCCAATCAAGACAAAATGAAGTGTAGAAGAATACAAATATTTCAATGCATTGGCTGCATGACAGCTTAATATCTAGATGGAAACAAAAAAGGTTGTGAGGCATGAAAAAATAAATTACTTTTTTTAAATACTTTAATGGAATGCCAGTCAAAATCAAGTATAAGAAAAACAAGCATCACTCAACTCAAACCACTTCTTGCACTGCAGTTCTAATTATAATTATTAAAGTACCAAGTAACATGCTGAAAGTAGAATTCTCTGATGCCCCCACTTGTAAAAATGTTCCTTCTTACTTTAGCATGCATTTTTCTGAAGGTTATGAAGTTTGAAACTCAGTGTGTCATTATTTAGTGACTTAATTCCTAAATGATTTGCCAGAAAACCACAAATTTTATGAGGAACAAACCAAAAATAAGAAGCAAAAAATCTATTCATTCTTTGAAAATCTGGACAGTTGGGAGGTATGGTTCAGCTGGGGCTGCCTAAGTTTGCCGCCCTTCCCTCACAAAACCATGGTCAAATGGAGCCTCCCCTGCAGCCATTCCAATGATCCATTACTTGGCTATTTCACTCCATTTACCATAAACACTAATGTGCATACTGATTTACCTCTATGATGATTTGAACGTCATTTGAAAGTTTTATTTTGCATTTTACAGCACAAACACTAAGACATCTGCTAAACAAACTTGGCATTAAAACTTCTCTGCCATTGAAACTCACATTCATTGAAACAACATTGAAACCCACATTCAAAGAAAATACATTTTACCCATGGCAGATAAATATTAATTCTGGGCTGTTTTCAAATCATAGGCCCCTTGCATTTGAAACATACATGTCCTCTTTGAAACACCTTCCTATTGCTTTGAACATTTTTCCAGTAAACAATGAAACAAAATGCATGCACCAATGACAAAACTGCCCAATTCAGAACATTTCCATCATAAAAGTCTACTCAAACTTCTACAGTCCACTATTATCAGTAAATATGCACAATTCTACAGTCCACCATTATCAGTAAATATGCACAATCTCTGAAGTAGTAAAAAAGTCATCTAAATAATTCCACGTTAAATAAATCTGTAATGAAGAGGTTGCTGCTAGCAATCACCTTTATATTTCATGGTTTCATCGAAAATAAAGTGTCTGATGCCCCTGAGGAATAAATTGCCTAAATTACATTAAAATAAGCTAGTAATATTGCAATAGGAAATGGATTGCAAACTGATAACAGGCTCATAGTTAGTATCTTAACTTTCAGTATGGCAGCATTCACCACTTATGGGAGTAGAACCAACAACCTTCTGCATCAAAAGCAAGTACACAACCTGTTGTGCTATTAGCAATGCGAGCTGACTTAGCATAATCAGCACTAAACTTCTCTTCCCCTGCAGCTCTCAGCTCCTTCTAAAATCTACTCAATACTCAACTGCATCTCAACTTCACAGCACACAAAATCTGGAAAAAGCCAAATTTATTGGGGTGGGTCAAAAGGGCAAAACCAGGGACACATTAAACATTGCTTGTATAATCTTGGAAAGCTGCTAGAATAAAATGCTGTGTTACCACCATACATTTTACTGCCAAGGTCCCTGTGCAAAAGAGTCAGAACAACATACCACTATGCCAAAACACCTGCTTTGTGAAAGAAAAATGCTGTGTTGCCACCATACATTTTACTGCCAAGGTCCCTATGCAAAACAGTCAGAGCAACATACCACTATGTTAAATCAGCTGCTTTGTGAAAGAGAGGAAGACTGAAACTTAAATGGTTATCATTTAATGAATTCAGTTCTCACCATAGCTGTCAACCTCTTAGCACAAAACACCTGGACAAACCCAGTAATGAGGGAATACAACCCTCAAACATATTCAGTGAATTCAGTTCTTGCCATAGCTGTCAACCTTAGCACAAAAAACCTGGACAAAGCCAATAACAGGGTAATACAGTCCCAAAAATAATGACAAATTTCAAATAGTCATCTTATAAACTTAGAAAATTGCTATAATAAAAGGTTGTGTTACTATATATTTATTGCTAGAATAAAAAGTTGTTTTACTATGTATTTTCTGAAGAATATGAAGTCTTAAATTCAAATGCCTGTCAATTTTATTTCTGATGGAACAAAAACAATTTTCAGCAGAGGCCCAGGGAGAAATACTGTAGACACATGTCTTTGTAAAATGGCAGGACACCAGAGCAAATCCACACAAACACAGGGATAAGATGCAGACTCCACACAGAGGGCACTCCAACCAAGAATCAAACCAGAAAACCTATAGCTGTGAAGCAACAATACTGCCACTGCACCATCAAATATGTAAGGAATTAAACATTCAGAAACCTGAAGTCTGAAATTCAAATGCCTGTCAATTTTATTTAACATTTGTTAATCAGGACAGTCTGACTTGGAACAAAAAAACAATTTTCAGCAGAGGCCCAGGAAGAAATAATGCAGACATGTCTTTGTAACATGGGAGGACACAAAAGCAAACCCACACAAACACAGGGAGAAGATACAGACCCCACAAAGACGGCACCCCAGCCAAGAATGAAACCTGAGAACCTGCAGCTGTGAGGCAACAATGCTACCACTGCACCATCAAATATCAAGCATTGCAACATTTACAAAACACAGATATTATGAGGAACAGATCAGATCAAATATGAGACAAAAATCTGCAATTTTTTTACAAATGGTGGTGGGTAGGGAATTCAGGTCTTTAACACCTGCATACAAGGTACAGGGGTCAAGCCTGAGGTATTCCCTACCACACCACCATGAGTCTAACCACCAGTATATTGCACCTGGGACAGACAGACAGACAGACACACACACACACACACACACACACACACACACACACACACACACACACACACACACACACACACACACCCTTGTAGCAAACCACCATACATCCAAATCCCTGTCCACACACTTACCTGTAGTAGATCTTTCAATGTAGCAAACCACCATAAATCCAAATCCCTGTCCGAGTAAGCTACGAAAACCCGCGCAGACCCCACCCGTCGTGAGATCTTCCCCTGACGAGACTTCAGCAAACTCCAATCCACACCAGACCCTGCCCGTCGCGAGATCTTCCCCCGACGAGACTGCAGCAAATTCCAGACTGCTGACGTTGCAGTCCGACCCCGATGTGTTTTCCCAGCGAGTTCCAGGACAGTCTATGCAGTTTAAAACTGCATAGACTTCTGGGAGCTCCGTTCTTCATGTTTCCCAGTCAGGACTGCTACTGAGACAATCTGCGCATGCTCCAGACTGTCTCATCAGCAGTCCGGACTAGTGTGCATGCGCAAAAGTCCGCGATTTTTAAAATTTTTTTTTTTATTTTTATTTCTTTATTTTTTCTTTATTTTACAGTTGAGGGGGCTGCAGTCCGGCAGTCCAATAGCACGGGCCGCCCTTGCTAAAATATTTGAACTTGTACAGTATCTCTTATAGATATCTAAGAGGAGATCTAAGTCAGGTACATAGGGTATTTAAAGACAACTACTTCTGGGAATGTTTGAGGTTATCTAAAAATAGTGGAGAATCATCAGACAACCTATGCAGAAGATTCTATAGGAATGAGAAGTGTACTGACTAGTTCTCTGAGAGAGCAGCTGATGCATGGAACAGACTACCAAATTACATTAAAGAAAGTACTAGTTTAGATATTTTTAATAACAGCCTGGACACATTTTATGGGAACAAGTGTTTTGGTATACTGGCAGGTTAAAAGGGCTAATGCCCGTGCATGAAATATTTGTGTATATTTATGTATGTGTGATAATTTCAAGAAAAACAAAACAAAGACTTGGATTCAAAGAGATTAACACTAATGGGCTCACTTAGGTAGAAGGTGAATTACAACAATGGAGAGAATCGGGATTCAGAGACATGGTAAAATCTCACAGAAAAAAATTGTTAGTGGCTCATTTCCACATCTCTGAACAAAACATTGTGCTGTAAGACCTGACCACAATAATATTCTCTGAGCAGCCCATGCATTGTTGTAGTATAGGCACCCCTCTTGAAAGCATATACTCACACATTCAGACAGCTTCACTCACACACACACACACACACACACACACACACACACACACACACACACACACACACACACACACACACAATGCAAATATACACATAGACACACACATGAGCAGACCAACATAGTGAATTTGCTGGTGTACAAATTCAACTCAAACTTAATCCCCACTAGCAACCCCCCCACTTCCCTCCATTAAATACCTACTAATACACCCTTCCCCTTAGGTGATTGCAAAGGTCAAAAACACAGCCTCAGCAGGCTTGGACAATATCCTAGAATGCCTCCTAAACAGCTGAAAACATGACCTATCAAGACCACTTGATTCACTTTTCAAATATAGCCTCAAAACAGGCTTTGTACCTTGAGAATGGAGGACTGCAATGTTTATCCAACTTCACTAGGGTGGACCATCAACTGACCCTGGAAACTACAGATCTATTAGTCCAGCTGGTCTAATATGCAAAGCAATGGAAAGCATTATCACGGAAATGATCAACAAAGACATAGGCAACCTTCAGACAATGGATTCAACCCAGATTGGCTTTGCAAGGGATGATCATACCTACTAAACCTGATAAAGTTCTTTGAGAAAGTCACCAAGGAAATGGATGATGAGAAAATGGTGCATAACACCTACTTAAAACTGGATAAGGCATCCAGTATAATACCCTACTTGGGTATAATTGACAAGCTCATCAAACTGGGTATAAACCCTTTCATAACTCACTGGATTGCTAGCTAGCTCACAGCCAGGACCTCGGAAGTCAGAATTGGTTATACCACATCCACTAAGAGACTGGTCACTGGTGAGATGCCTTAGGGCTTTGTACTTCGCAGAGGTAAAGACTAATGTCAAGGACCTTTGATTGCCCATGTTTGCAGATGACTGGAAATTGAGAGCTATCATAGATCCCCCCACAAAAACATCTTACAAAGTCATGGACTAAATCTCAATGCCAAGAAATGCATTATAGTGCCTTTTGGGAAAAACTGCAACACAGGTTAGTTACTTCATTGATAAGGCATCCCTAAGAGTTGACCCAGTAGTCAGGTATCTGGGAACATTTGTAGACTAATCTGGCCTTTGACCAACATGTGGCCAAGGTAGTAAGAAAATCATTCTATATCACCCAGCTTATAAGTAACATCATGGCATCCAGATCGAAGGAAGTCATACTGCTACTTTATTCAGTCCTTATCAAACCCATCATTGAGTATAATGCCCCCTTCGACATGTACCTGACCAAACATATGCAACAGTTAGAACTCCTACCAAGGTGCCTTACCAGGGGAATCTAGGATATAAACACATTGTCCTATATGGATCTCCTTAAAGCCCTATCTCTATAATCTGTCTCCTACAGATTACTGACAGGTTATCTATACCTGGCATATAATACATCCTTGGATCCAACTCGGATAGACCTTTGGCACATCTGTAAAGTGAACAGCATCAGAGCCACTAGATCCAAGGATTTAAATTTTGCTTGTGACATAAATAACACATGCTGATGAGACAGATGTGTGTCTCAGAGGATCCCCATGCTCTGGAACAGGCTGCCCATCCATGTGAAGCAGAGTCCATCCCTAATCCTATTTGAGCATAACCTTGACCAATGGATAGGAAATCGAAAATTTACCCAAGGTCTGGCCCCCATGTCTCTGACAGACAGAGGCTTACAGTAATGCCCAAACTAACATACCTCCACACATAACCTCTAGAAACTTCTTAACAAGCACACTCCCTCCTAATAAACACCCATGATACCTAGAGACACAATTGGGTTGCACTGTGTGGCTAGGCTTATAAAGTCCCTTGTGGTCATTAGCCTAACATATAACTGTGAACCAATGAACCTATAATATAGTAAGTCCTAGTGACAACAGATTAATCCAAGCCTGGTTCATCACAATTAGCCAGTCGACAGAGCATCTGAAACTTATTTTTATTTATTTATTTTCTTAATTAGGATGAAACCTCCTACAGCCCCCTCCCATTAAAGGGAAACTGTTGCTTCCCCTCTTTACTGTAACTTACTCTGAGGTCATCCAATTTTTGAGAAGTTATAATGTTAATAGTCTCAAAAGCCCACTTCATTCACCTGATTACAACTCAAATAGGCTGGTCATTTTTCAGATTACCAATTATCCATTATTTTCCCACTTGGAGTATGGTCTTCCTTTAACCGACTGCAAATTTTCTTTTAATTCTGTCTTAATAACAATGTACCAGTTAGTCATGTTTCTGGCAAGACAGAAAATTGCCATTCTACTTGAAAAATCCATCTGGCTTGCTATAGAAGTATGACTTTCTCGTGCTATAGTGTCTTTAGTTTATAAACCATACTCCCTGTTTTTTCCCATCACAAATAAAATATCTACCCTAGAAATGTGGTACATGCTCATAGAATAATAGTACCCGACTATTCGGCAGTCCAAGAACAAATTTCACCTTAAGTGAAATGGCAAATGTTTTTTCTCAGCGTATGGGTCTGTTTAATGGAACTAGCTCTCTCTCATTCTTAGGAATACAGAAAAGCCAGCATTAATTCTACAGCTGCTAGAAACTTCCCACATGCAAGAAAGCATGCAGATATTTCAGATGTGTTTTTTTTTACCAGAAAGATTCTATTAATGACTACTACTTGCATGTTCCAGTAATTATATATATATATGTGCTGCACTTGACACATTTGATAACACAATGATGGTTACTATCACTTTTTTAATGACTGATGCACTAGCATTTTTACTTAAATTACTTTATGCTTTTAATAGCACTGTGCAAAACATATACTTCTCACATTTTTTTTCCAGTTAGGCTGAAGATATTTCAGTAGTTTCAGTCTCCTTAAATACAATATGTTTCTGCTTTGCCAAAGGAAATCTTACAGCTGCTGTATTGTGAAATCAGCTCTCTTTTATTAAACTCATATTCGTGATGAATTAAACAAAATAATCAAAGAAACTGATACAGCCAAATTATATAAAAGAAGTCAGCATATAAATATGCCAAAAGAAACAAACCTGGTCAGCTATCTGGTTTGTTCAGCATATATATATATATATATATATATATATATATATATATATATATATATATATATACTCAACTAGTATATGTCCGAATCACAAAACATCGAACACACATACACGAAAGCGCTTAACATTGAAAAGTGCTTCCGTGTATGTGTGCCTGTTTCGTAGATCGGACTATAGTGCGGGTAAGGGAAAATTCCCTCTTCCCCACTGTAGTGCAATCTCAGAGTGAGAATATTAAAGTAGGGGGGGTGCAGGAGGGGCAAAGCCCCCCTGCAGAAACGCAGACTTTTTTTTTTGAACTACACATACACGGAAGTGCTTTTCGATGTTAAGCGCTTTCATGTATGTGTGTTCAATGTTTTGTGATTCGGACACATGCTAGTTGAGCATGTGTCCTAGACCCATATGTATATATATATATATATATATATATATATATATATATATATATATATATATATATATATATATATACATACACACACACACACACACATACACGAACACACACGCATATGTGTGTATATGTGTGTGAGTATTAGTATACAGACAGAATATAATCAGTCAGTAGGTGTGTGTGTGTGTGTGTGTGTGTGTGTGTGTGTGTGTGTGTGTGTAAACACACACACACACACACATATATATATATATATATATATATATATATATATATATATATATATATATATATATATATATATATATATATATATATATATATATATATATATATATATATATATATATATATATGTGTGTGTGTGTGTGTATGCATGTATGTCACAATATATTTATTGGTAGATCAGTTTGCATAATAGTTTAAGTCTTCGCCTCAAAGGTAGAAGGCACAAGGCTCAGTCCTGACTTTGGACCAATGCCTGTTTTGAGTTTGCATTTTCTCCCTGTGTCTCAGTGGGGTTTCTACCACCTCCAAAAACATGCTGAATGCTTCCATCTTATACTCACCTAAGAACTGAGCTGTGGGCAGCAGCACAGACTCTAGATGGTGCCCTTCAAGGGGAAGAATTGTATACACTAAACACTTTGGGCATTTATTGTGGTGCGCAGTATCCTCAAGATAGGAGAACACTAATCACAGACTGTGTGCCATATCAGGGCTAGCCACTTGACAGTGTAAAGCTATGGTTCTAGGTGATCTGGTCATGTTGATTAATGTTGCCAAAATGGGCATGCGTATATCCAGGTTATAAGTGAGTTGAGGACCCAGCCTTCTCCAACCTAAATCAAGGACCCATGCTAATGGTGGGAGAGGTGTATGTGCTCTATTGACCAGTATGTGCTTGCCATAAAGCTCAGCAGCCTGGGTCAGTAAGCTACTGGTCAGCCAGTGCTCACCTTGGGTTAGCTGGGATTGCTCTGTTGAGCAAAAGCTGGACATAAAACCAATCAACCTGCCTAACATAAACTAAGAATTGCCACATTCAATGTATATTCACTGACAGGATATGGCTTGGAAGTGGGTGGCATGATGGTAAGAAGGAAGCTGGACATCAAATGCATCCAGGAGACAAGGTGGAAGGGCAATGCAGCAAAGTGACTTGGCTTGGAATCCAGCGTCTACTATTCAGGAGGGCAAACTAGAAATGGTGTGTGAATTGTGGTGATGGAGAGGCTTCAGAAGACAGTGAGGAATATCAACAGAATTAGTGACAGACTCATGGCAATCAGCATATCTCTCAACTGTACAGATTTCTACATAATGTCCAGATTTTTCCCTTATATTTTTGGTCCATTTTTCTGGCAAATTATTAACAAGTCATTAAAGACTAAAGTTAGAAAATAATGATAAGCATTTGAGTTTCAGACTTCATACCCTTAAAAAAATTCATGCTAATGTAAAACCTGTTATTCTATCAACTTCCTAAGTTTGTAAGAACAGTATTTAAAAATTGTCCCATTTTTTGGCCCTTTGTCCCTCCATTATTTATGGCTTTGTCCAGACTTCCTGCTTGAAGAGGTTGAGAAGTATGGCAATCAGACTCCAGTGTAATGATAGAGCAGTATTCATAATCTCAGCCTATGCCACACAGTAGAGTTGTGATAGTGCATTCAGACAGCAGTTGCAGGACCTATAAGATAAAGCAGGAAAACAGGAATTGGTGTTGATAATGGGTGACCTGAATACACGTCGGGATAGACAGAACAGGATGTCAGGGCTGCCTGGGTCCACATGGGTGAGACAACAGAAATAAAGAAGGAGAGACCATTCTAGACTTCCATCCTGCAAATGGCTTGATAGTAGCCAACTCATGGTTCAGAAAGAGAGACAGTCACAAGAACACAAACAAGAGTGGTCAACATACCTCTCAATCTCTTAGAGCAAGAAATCTGGACATAGTTATAAATAAAAGTGGAACAAAGGCCCAAAATAGGGACAATTTTTAAACATTGCCATTACAAATGTAGAACGTTGCTAGAGTAACAGGTTTTGCATTAGTATGAATTTTGTGAAGGGTATGAAGTCTGAAACTCAAATGTCTGTCATTATTTTCTAACTTCAATCTTTATAGATTTACCACTAAATTGCCAGAAAATCAGAATTTTATGAAAAATGGACCAAAAATATGAGGCAAAAATCTGGACATTCTGTGAAAAATCTGCACAGTTGAGAGGTATGGTCAACATGCAACACAAGTAGACTTCCTCATAGAGAGGAAAAGGTACTGAAGTAGAATCAACAATTGTAAAGTCATCCCAAGTGAAAGAGTCAGGACAGCATAAACCACTGGTTGCCTCAATCAGCTTCAAGCAGTGGTCAGAGAAGGCTCTAAGGTCAACAGAGACCAGGCTGAAGACCTGGAAGTTCACTGAATAGAAAACACAACAATTCAAAGGCTCTAGCACCTTAAGAAAAAGATAAAATAGGAGGACTTGAAGAAGAATCGCAGCATCTCAAAACAGCATATGCAAGGGCTACAGAACAAATATGTGGTTGAGCCAGGTATGGAAATAAGATACATAAGTAAAGCTGGTGGTGGAATACAGAAGTTCAGGAAGTCATAAAAAAAAAAGAAGGAGTACAGGAAAAAGTGGGAGATAGAAAGGACAACCCAGGCTAGGAAGAAATACTAGTTTGCTAACAAAGAGGGGAAGAGAGGAGTTGCATTAGCAAAGAAAAAGGCATCAAAGGCACTCTACCAACTTCTGGAAAGTGACTCAGTAGATGGCACAAAGAAAATGGATAAGGTTGCAAGGCAAAGACAGAAAGATAAAAAGATAGTCAGACACCCTTCATAAGGGATACCAGCAACAACCTGCTCACCAGTCCAGAGAGCATCAAAGGTAGATGAAAGGAGTATTTCTAGCAGCTTCTGAATGAAGAAAACCCACAGAAGCTGTACTGTCCCAGACACAGCCTTCGGTGAGAGATGAGGAGATGCCCACCCTAGAAGAACTAAGAACAACACTAAGGAAAATATAGTCAGGGAAAGCAGCAAGCTCAGACGAGGTCACAGCAGATATAATGAAGATGTTGAGAGAGACAGAGGAGAAATGGCTCCTGGGGGTACTCATAGCAGTATGGAAAAAAGACATATACCAGATAACTGAAGAATAAGCATACTGCTGCCAGTGTTCAAGAACAAAGGGGACATTCATAACTGTGGGCAGTACAGAGGTATCAAACTCTGTCACATTCCATGAAGGTTCTGGAGAATATGCAGAACAGTAGAAAATAAGATGGGAAATGAGCAATTCATATTCAGATCAGGATGCAGCACAACCGACCTGCTTTTTGCAGAGAAATATACTTTAGCAGAACCTAGATATGAAGAAAGAGTCCAACTGGGCATTCCTAGACTTGGAGAAAGCCTCTGACAAGGTCCCAAGAAAGCTAATTGGGGCAGTCATGTGGTGGTTCAAAGTCCCAGAAACATTGGTAGAATTAGTGCAAGCTATGTACAAGGACATAATAACTTAAGTACAACATGTATTCAGTCTTACAGAGGAGTTCCCAGTGGGAGTGGATCTGCATCAGGGTTCATCTCTGAGTCCACTACTGTTCATACTGGTGATGGACTTCATAAACAAACAGGTCAGACAGAACAACTCAAAAATGTTTCTGCATGCAGATGATGTGGCATTCCAGGTAGAGTCTGAGTAAGAACTTCAGCGAAAGGTAGGGGAAAGAAATGCAAAACTGAAGGCAGATGGGATGAAACTAAGTATAGATAAGACAGCTGTAATGGCAGCAAATGGGGAAAATCAGAAGAAGATGAAAATTGAGACAGAAGGGAAAACAGTGGAACAGGTTAACACCTTCAAGTATCTGGGAGGAGTGGTTGAGGAGAGGGGAGTCCTAATGAAGAGGTCAAAGCTAGAATCAGAGGGGGTTGTAGCCAAGTGGCACAGGGTGTCAGGGGTAGTGTATCACAGAAGTAAGTCAAATAAGCTGAAAAGTAAAGTGTACCAAATAGTGGTGTAACTAGTACTACTGTATGGTACAGAAACCTGGGAAGTAAAGGCAGAATGGTTGAGGAAACTAGAGATGATGCAGATGTAGTGCCTGAGATGGGTAGGATGTAGACTGTGGGACAGACGAAGAAATGAGGACCTAAAAGCTGAAACAAAAGTAGCTCCAATTTCAGAAAAGGCTAACGAGAAAAGACTACAATGGTTCAGGCACATGTGCAGGAATGCAGAAGATAATCTGGTGAAGAAAATTTGGGACAGACAGGAAGAAGGCAAGAGGAAATGAGGGCATCCAGCAAAGAGGTGGATGGATTATGTGACAGAAGACCTGTGACAGTCAAGCATGAGTGCCAAAGAAGGTAGGAGAGTGGCATTAAATAGGGAGAGATGGTGACAAGTGACACGACATCCTGACCCCATGTAGAAAACGGGAAAAAGGGGGGGGGTGATGATGAAGATGATAATGTGCACGCATGTACAGACATAGGACTATAAGCAATTAGTAGGGTAGGATGCATTTTTCTGTTTTTCAGGGCCAACTGTGCATCTCATATCCATTGTAGTCCACCTGTATCTGTCCATCCACCCAGTCTACGCTACTAAAGCTCTGACTGACTGACTGACTGACTGACAAACTACAATATTCCTCTTCCTCTTTTTATCTGATTGCATTTTTACTGTTCCCCCCTCCGCACTACCTTAGTAATGTATGTGTGCTAATCCTAACCTTAACCCTACACCTTAATTTTAAAAAAATACTTTACATAACACTTCCACAAAACAAGACAGTGTCACACACATAGACAACAACACATACATACATACATACAACACCAGTCTCAGCACTCTTAGCTGCTCTGACAGACTAAAAACTGTTTCTTTACCCAGTGTCATACAGACACCTAAGGTTTGATCTCTGCTTAGCATTCTGTGCTATGAATGACCCAGCATCGTTTGCATACCTCCCCTAAACAGAACAAGTGGAGTTTGATTTGCAAAATTGAGGCTATATCTGGGGGACCTAGAAAGGAAAATATAACAAAATAGGGAAGAATTCTGAAGTAATTTATGAAAATATTTGGTAGTGAAGACTTGAATTCAGTGGTAGGAGCTTATAGAGAGAATCCACATATTCCCCAAGGTACAAGAACTGGGCTAGACTTGACAGAAATTATATTTCACAGGATCATGAACATTTAATTGAAAGCTTCAACACACATCCAAAAACTATTTCAGATCATGTGCCAATAACAACTAAGATAAAGATTTGTGGTTATGAAGTAAAGATAAGACACCACTTCCCCACGTACCTTTAAAAAAAGAGGAATGTGATGAATTGGTAGTGGAAATTATTAGTGAAGCAAGAAATTTCTTCTGAAGTTATAGACAGTGAGAGGGATAAAATGAAAGTGGAGTTTAAAAATAGGATAAAAATAAAAGAAATAAGGTATACAGTTAAGAAGCAACTGGAATTAGAGGAGCTAACAAAGCGTAAAGTATTGTACAATAGGGGGAATCTCACAGAATAAGAAGAGGCACAACTACAGGGAGCTAAACAGAAAATAAGGGAACATCTGTATAACATGCATGAGTTTAAAAAGGATTGCTGTTAAGCAACTGTTTTTGATAATAACTCCAGAGTACAAAAGCTTTTAGAACAATTACTTAGACAACAGAAAATAGAAAAGGTTGTTTCCAAACTTAGGGTGCCTATAACAAGAAAAATAACCAGAGACTGTGTATTATTGATATTTCGGAAAAAATACAAATCGCAAGAGAGCACAAATGGAAATATTTATGGAAGACTTAAGTATGCCAAGGTCAGAGGTAGATGAGGCTCACAATTAGGAGATGAGAGAAAAAATGATGTATAATCCATCTACAGGAAAGTCCTCCAGAACAGATGGTATTCCTGTAGAAGTTTGGAAACTAGAAGGGAAGAAAGTGATACAAATCTGGAAAGTTTAACTTAACAGTTTTTTAAAAGGAGGAGAATCACCAACATCCTGGAAGAAAGCTGTGGTGGTTGTAATACCTAAATATAGCCAATTTTAGAGTTAGACAGGTTAGGCTCATATAAATAACACAAGCAGAAAGGTATAATTCAAAGTGGAAAGGGTTGATGAAGTGGGTGGGGGTCAAAAAATAAGGAGAGAGTGGGATTTTGGATGCAGATCCTTGAACAGGCATACAGAATATTATGTTCATAATGTAGCATAAAATATTCTTAAAACTAAGCAAACAAGAGAATATTGAAAGGCAATTTTGATGATAGAGATTACTGAAATTAAGCGTACGGAGAACAGGCAAGATGGAAACTGGAATTTACTGATGAACACTAGCAAAGGAACAAGGGTATTGGGAGCAAATAGCTACAGAGGAAAAGATAATAGAATAGGAAGAGGCCAAGAAGACATTTGAACTGCAGGTTAGAGACTGCCTTCCCTATCAGGGACAGGTATCAGAATATAGGCAAAGAGAAAGTGACATGGGAATCCTAAGTGAAACACCTGCTCTGGTAGAGATTTTTGTTGACTCATTAGTAGGGTATATAAAATATTGCACAATAACAATAGGAATCAATCAGAGGAAGTTAAAAATGTTTGGGAAGAGATATTGGATAAGCAATTCAAAAAAGAAACAATGGGAGGATATATGAATGGCTCCCAAATATGCAACAAAGTCTAGAAGATTTAGAATTTTTGCTTGCAGGTGTTTGCATAGGTGTTTTATACCCCAAGCAGACTCCAAAGGAATTTTCCTCGGGTAGATGGTGAATGTTGGAGGTGTGATGGGGAAAAAGCAGGTAAGTGGGAAAATATGTTTTGGAAATGTAATGAGTTGGCAGATTTTTTAAATTTCCTACAGAGTACTCTCTCAGAAATGTTGGGTGAGCAAATGGGTGTAAGTAAGGAAATTATATTTTTTGAGCTATGGTACAGGATCTGAATTGCCTAGACATAGAAAAGCCTTGTTAAGTTTAATTCTGATGGCTACCAAAAAAGCAATTACTAGAAGATGGAAAATGGAAAACAAAGTTTGAATATTGTAAAAGAGATAAAAGAATGGGAAGTGGTATCTTCAGAAAAGGGTATGAGCAAATGACAAGGCAGAAATAGAGCAATTAACGCAGTGTTAGATTGATGATAGTTATACAAATGAATATATGTGAAGTATAACATTTGGAACTGGGAACGTGTCAATATAATTAGTTTTCTTTTACATAACTGTATGTTTGCCTATGTCTTAAGTGATAATTCAGTAAATGAGTTTAAAAAAAAAGATTGCAACAGAATGTGCCAGAAAACAAAAGAAATATTACAAAGGCCATAAACAGACGAAAAAGAAAGAAAAGTAGAAAGCCAGCAATTATACTAGCAAATATACAGAAATGCAGGAACAACCCCATGGCTGGCTATGAGGGGTAAACTTTACCCAAAATAATAATAATAATCATGGCAGATCAAAGCAGTGGACTACTAACAGACTGGTTTATAAAATCAGAGGTATAGTTAGCTAGACTGATGCCTGGTGCCATCTCTCTATCTGCCCCTCCCCAACTTTACATTAAGGAGAAAAACATCTTTTTTGTTCCTCACCAGACTTGGTGAGAGAGAGGAGAAAAAAAGAGCTCATCATCTCTCTCTCAGTACTCAAGGAGCAGAAAGAAACCCCCTCTTCTTTTCTCTTAAAGTGTCGCAAACAGCCTTTGTTACACTTGTAGAAAGTTGCTGCTGCAGTGTATGCTACAAACACACTTCATTTATGACTCCAAAAGCAATACTAGCACTGTCAATGGTGTTACTGTACAGAAAAATAATCAGTATGTGCCCATCGTGCATCCCTAACATTTAGTATCCAAGGCAGCTCTCCTTTTTAACCCACCTAGCTACACCTCTGTATAGCAAAAGTGAAAGATGCTAACAAATGTAAGTTCTGCATTAGAGAACTTGAAATCTTTGCAAGCCTGCTTCTGGTTATGAGACACTTATGGGTGAAGGTAAACCTTTTATTATCTGGCAACATTCACCCTAACCCTGGTCTCAAACACAACTCTCCACCCCTCACAGATCTCCCAAACCACCAATATCCCACCCCCAATGCTACAACAAAGACCTTCCCATCCCCTTCCACCAAAACCCTATCTATTCTATCCATGAACATACAAAGCATCATGAACAACATTTCTCCATTTCATGCCTGAATGTCCCTACACACCTCCTGACATTGTCTCCCTCTCTGAAACATGGCTTAAGCCACATATAACCGACTCTCAATTTCCCTCCACAGGCTACAATATCACTCGACAAGACAGGCCTAATTAAAAAGGTGGTGGTGTGGCTATTCTCTTCTCTAATTAGCTATCCCTCCACCCACTATCAATAACACCACCAAACCTCCACCCTGCAGAAGTACTCATTGTTTCCTGTAACCTATACAATCACAAAAAAATAGCCATTGCCTTCATCTACATCCCCCCCAGGAAAAAAACATCCCTATCCTAGAGCATTTTCTCTCCTGGATTTCTAAGACTATCTCTGATGAAACTGTTATTGTAGGCAATATTAATATTGATGGGAATGGCTTCAGTACTGATTCCACAAACACCTCTATCAACCTCTATGGCTTCTCACAATTAATCACCACTCCTGCTCGCATTAATAAACAAACCAATCATGGCTCCACACTAGACTGGATGCTTACCTCTAACCCCACCTCCTACCACAACCCCTTAATCTTACCTAGCAGCCTAAGTGATCACCATCCCCTCTCAATGATAAAGCACACACCCCAACTACACAACCAGCAGTACAAAGAACACTGCAACCTCTCAAACTTTAATCCAGACACTTTAAACCACTCTCTCTCCATTATTAACTGGTTCTTCCTCCAACACCTCCCCCTGGAGTAACCATCCAGGCCTTTAACAACATCTTCTTAACCAGTCTCAATAGACAAGCCCCCACCAGGAAAATATGAACCAAAACCCACTATGCCCCTGCTTAACACAAACCACCCATGAACTTATGAATAAAAGAGATAGTCCATGGAAAAAATAGAAAAAGACCAAAAACTATACCAACATTACAGAGAACTCTGTAACTTAACCAAAAGTAAAGTCACTCTAGATAAAAATAAACTACTTTCAAAAGCCACTAAACATCCCCATTTCCAATCCCCAAAAATTCTGGCAATCAGTAAATAAGCTACTGCATCCTGGGAGCCCTTCAACACCAAATCCATACCCCAATAGCTTTCCCCACCTTACTTAATACCTTCTTCTTGACTCCATTCATAACTTAACCAAAAACAGCACCATTACCCATCCCAGTCTCCCCCGAGTCACACACAACCCCTTTCTCTCTTAAACCCAGCCCCACATCTTATATCAAGTCACTTCTTAGCAAACTGAAAACATGCTCTCCATCTGCTGATAACCTACCTCCTCATTTCCTAAAGCTTGCTGCCAGTGCTGTCGCCTATCTGATCTCCATCTTAATCAGCAGGTCAATTAAGGAAAACACTTTTCCTGGTATGTGGAAGAAATCCTATGTCATACCCTTACATAAAGGCGGCAACTCGACTGACCCTTCTAATTTCAGACCTATTGCTATTATGTCTCCTCTGTCAAAAATTCTAGAAAACTTTTCATAAACAGTTTCTCCACTACCTCTTGAAATAAAACCTTCTTACTCCCACACAATATGGCTTCCACCCAAAGCACAGTACAGCCACTGCTCTTATATCTTTCACAAATCCCACTGCAATCTCCTGTGACAACAAGAAATTAATCTCCCGTCTGTTTCTCGACCTCTCCAAAGCCTTTGACACTCTCTCTCACCATCTGCTTCTATCCAAACTTTCCACACTTAAACTGTCAGACTCTGCTCTGTCTTGGTTATCTAGTTATCTTGCTAATAGACTCCAGGTTGTTAAATGGCAAGCCAACCTCTCTCCTTTCCTACCTGTCCAAACTAGGGTACCTCAAGGCTCCATCCTCAGACCCTATTATTCAATATCTTTACTAATGACCTATACTCTTCCTGCCCACTCTCCTCTGTAATACAATATGCCGACAATTCTCCTGTCATCTCCACCTCTGACAATATTATTCATCTCCACACCATCACACAAGAATCCCTGCACTCGAAAAATGTCTCAACTCCAACCAACTACTACTTAACCCAAAGAAAACCAAACTTCTATTATTTATCCGTAAATCTCTCCAACACCTTAAAGCTATCCTTACTGTCTCCTCCCTAAATAACACAATCATCTCTGTAGAATCTCACAGAAAGCTGTTACGAGTTATTGCCGATGACCAGTTAAAAATCGATCTCCATATACATCAATGTGTTAAAAAAACACACATCAAAACTAGGCATAATATGTTCCTTACCATTGCTTCTAGATTATCTCTTGCACAGGCTTTTCTACTCCCAACCCTACTCTATGTGACTCCCATCCTCACCTGCGTCCAAGCTAACCTTCACTCTAAACTGGAAATCACCAATAACAAAATTGCAAGATTCGCCACAAACCAACCCTACTGCTCTCATCACTGCCTAGCCTTGAAAAGTCTGCAATGGCTGGAACTCCATCATCATATCATATTGCCCTAACTTCTCATGGCCCATTCCATAATTTATGATCCTCACCGCCTACGCTTCTCTATCCAGCCTCACACTCTCAACTGCACTCTTCACACTTCCCTTCTACAAGTGTATATGCCCCATAAAAACATTGGTAAACTCCTCTACATCTACTTTGTGGCCAATGCTTGGAATAAGCTCCCTCTCAGTATAAGACAAATCTCTAACCCAATCTCCTTCAAAACTATACTTAGGGATACCCTTACTGTCTCTTCCCTAAATAACCAGCTCTCAAAAATATTGTCAATACAGCAGCACTCAAAAATATTGTCAGCCCATATAGTAATCACAGAATACTTTGTTCATCCAACAGACCACTCATCCAAACAATCAAATCCAACAACACAGCTGGTGATGCCTTGTTGCCAACTCGGCTGGTAAAACCTGGAATCAACTCCCTGCTGGCCTTACTCTTGAAACCTCAATTATACCATTCAAAGAAAATCTCAAAAAATATTTTAAATCACACTGGCTTTACCCTTGCTCTAATCCTGACTAGCAAAATATCTGTGTCTCAAATACCCTAACTCAATTGGACATTGCATACTAAGTGTCCTAATGAAGAATTTCTTAATTCTATCTTCTATCTTTTGTCCTACACTGGTATAGTGCTAATTACTGTTTCATGTATTCTATAAACTGTCTGTCTGTTGTACTGTATATAGCACATTACTGTATGGAGCTTTTCTCCCCGGGCCTCTGCTAAAAATGGACATGTATCCAGTTGGACTACCCTGGTCAAAAAATGTAAAATAAAAATAAATACCCTCCATTCACCTTGCACTTACTCTTGTAATGATCCTTCATAGCATCTACCCCTACTCTACCAATATTATGGTACTAACATCTTGTATATTTGTCCCAGTCTCACTGTATGCAGCTTTGACCCCTATGATATTGAACTTACAAACTTGTTTCTTGTCTGCTTGCACACTGTAATTCTACTATCATGTTGGCTGTACTCACTATTATACACATTGTATGTTTGATTTTTCTTAGGCTATATTGTCAATT
The DNA here is from genome assembly GCF_019279795.1 of Protopterus annectens. Lineage (NCBI taxonomy): Eukaryota > Metazoa > Chordata > Ceratodontiformes > Protopteridae > Protopterus > Protopterus annectens. Next base: position 616,641,254 of record NC_056737.1, on the reverse strand, counting down.
GTACTTCTCCTTATGTATAAACTTCTGTACAGTGACAATTTGCTTCTATATTCTGATTGTATATTGTCAATTTGTATGTATCTTAGCCTATGAATAATCCTATATACAATGTTTAATACTATTACTGTTAAGGAGTTTTTCTCCTCGGGTCTTCACTGAAAAATGGCTACTGGCCCAGTCGGACTAACCCAGTTAACAAATGTCAAATAAATAAATAAATAAGGTCTGTAAAGGTACATTAAAGTTACAAGATCGTTACACTGGGTATTGTGCAAACACTACAACATACGGGTACCAGAGAAATACTGGAAACATGAACCATTAAAATGGACAAATCCTGATCACATGGGACTATACAATACCCAGAGTCAAAAATGAGAAAAACAGATATTGGCCCCAATTCAAAAAGACTTGCTCTCAGTGTAAATGACCACTGACATTGAGAGCAGGCTGAGATCAGATGTTTTGGAATCTGGTCCCCATAATAAGCCTATTTATAGATAGGCCTTACAATGAAGTAAGTCACTTACACTGAGAGCAAGTCTTTCAGAATC
>NC_056737.1:616620700-616630700 GCF_019279795.1 Protopterus annectens | reverse complement strand
ATATAGCAATATAGCTCAGCTCAGATGACACATTGTATTCAGGCTAACAATTTTGTACTTATTGCCATGTAAAATAAAGCCTTATGTCCTCGCCGCGGTCAAGTAACGTTTAAAGACATGCAGATAGGTGAGCGCGTGAATGGGTGTGTCTTCTTTGAAGGTTGGGTGTCAGGCTGGCAACTTGACACTGTACAAATCTGCTGACAATCATTAGCGGACCAGAGTTCCACTGTGGCGACCCCTAACCAGGAAAAGCCAAAAGACAAAACAGTGATATTCAGAAATAATTTTGTGATTGCAGTATATTTGCATTTTTTTTATGTTTGACGATCTTTCCAGCTGCCCATCACATCTTGAGTGTTGTTCCAGCTGCTCCTAAGTTAATTCCCTGTTACTATCCTCTGAGACTGGGAGTGCCTGCCACAACCACTTGCAGATTAGAAGGTGAAACAAAGAACACAGTAACCCAACAGCATTACATACTCTATTCTAGTATGATGGAGGCAGTTTTACTATGTCATAACTGAGTAGATTTGCTTGACTTCATGCCTATAACTACACATAACGTCAATTATCTTTGTCCAGTATGCAAAAAAACTGGTACCTGTTCTGCCGCTAAAGCACTACCTCATTACTAGAGGAGTCCTTGATCTCTAACAGAAATCCTACCCTCTCCTCAGGAATGCATGGATTGATGGTCATACTGGATTTGTCATTTTGTTGATATAAATGTCTTCAGATTTATTTTTACACACAATCACTTTTAGCCCTTTTTAGTGAAACTTTATTCAGACAGCTACCTTGTCTGATATCTATAATTTTCTTCTTACCTACAACAATGTCCATTTTCATCCTTTAGATAGCAACTGCACATGTAAGTTTGATTTCCTGCTTCATTGTAGAATTGCTCTAATGCACACTGGATAGTAAACCTTAATATATACATATAAAGCAAAGACAGTGCACTTAATATATAAGAGAAATGCATTATTATTATCATAAGAAAGTCTACAGTTTTGGATGGGTAGACTGAGACAAGGAGAAATCAAAATGGAATCAGGAAAAGACGAGTTTGACATAGGTGATGTAAAGAGAACGCTACTGATAGAAGTAAGGAGGAAAAAAAGATTCATAGAGAGGAAACGATTCAAAGGAGCAGAAGAGGATTCAAAGGCAGAGAAGAATAACAGAACTTCAAAAGTGCAGGTGACAGTGAATGTGAGGCTGGTGAATAAGGTAAGCGATTAAGAAATGAAAGTATGAATATCCATCACCTAGCATGTTCACAGGTAACTCTGTTCTTCATTTATTTGAAGAGCTTCCTAGGACTGGGGTGAAAGCTATCCCGTTCTGCATGCCATAATGAGCAGGAGGATTGGTCAATGTGTGTCATACTGGTTGTAGGCTGCTGGAGACTGTCAACCCCGCTAACCATACCTCTCAACTGCCCAGATTTTCACAGACTGTCCATATTTTTGCCTCATGTATAGTCTGTTCCTCCTACAATTTGTGGTTTTCTGGCAAATCATTGAGGACTAAAGTCACTAAATAATGACAGTCTTTGAGTTTCAGACTTCATATCCCTGAGAAAAATGCATAGTAACATAAAACCGTTTATTCTAATAACTTTCTAAGTTTATAAGAACAATATTTAAAGTTTACCCCTATTTTTGAGCCATTGTCCCACATTGTTTTTGGCTTTGTCCACATTTCTTGTGCTAGTTGAGGGGTATGCCTATAACAAATGACTATAGTCCATAAGAAACATCTTTGTGCATCAGAATGGCAGCATTTCATGGGTAATAATTTTGGCTGAAGACTTCACAGCCTAAATGATTGACTTGTCTACATATTACTTTACAGGGACTCACTTATCTGTGGCAGATGTGTGACAGGGATGTTCATCCATAGCTGAGAGATAGGTGAACTTGCAGATCTTGTTTAATAGAATCCAAATAAAATCACTATGTCTATTAAATGCTATACTGGGCATAAGAAGAGCCCAAGCCACAATGTTAGTTTGTTCTTTCTTTCTTTCTTTCTTTCTTTCTTTCTTTCTTTCTTTCTTTCTTTCTTTCTTTCTTTCTTTCTTTCCTTTATCATATTTCTTTTTTGCAGTTTCTCTTATTCCATACCAGATATAAACTATAGCCTGGCTCCACCAGACCTTTACTTGTCTTGCCCATTCGGAATATCCTGACCATCATGCTGTAGTTCACATTCAGCACTGTTCACATTTTTGTTAAGCCTGCTGTCTGCCCGTCCTTGCAGTAGAATAGTATTCAGAGGGCTTTAATTTTTTACTTAGCATTGAAAAACATGATTCCACACTTACCAGTTTCTCTTTCATTCCTCTTATTATCCCTTCTTCTCTTATGCCGCTTTCCTATGCCTTGTGCTTCCTCTACTCTTTTAGCAATGATATTCATGTATAACAAAGTAGCATATATTACAAGATGTATTATTTAAATATTTCATCAACTTGTTGTGTATAATGTGATGGAATGAATTGTACTGTAGTGCATGGAATGCAGTAACCATGCTCCAAAATCAGGAAGAGGATAAACTTGTAAGTGCTTCTCTAGAATGAGACCCAGTCTTAACATTAACAGGGGTAATTAACAAGTTCTTGCTGAGGACACCCAGGTGCTTTTAAGACTGCTCATCCTAAAGATTACCAGTGGACAGTGCTGGCTGGCAAAGAACAGAGACAGAAGGCAAAACAGCTTTTAAATGCTATAGATGCTTTACTCTGACACTTATAAACAAAAACGGTCACAGAATGAAGTTTTTAACAGCTTTAACAGCCACTATTTCTACAGAGGTGCACTTTGTTTCTACCTTGCTATTCATACCTTTCAACTGCCTCTGATTTTGCCTCATATTTTTGCCCTGCCCCTCATAAAATATTTGATGCTCTGGTAAATCAATGAGGACAACAGTCAGTCAATAAAGAGCCATTAGGGTTTCAGAAATAATGTTCAGAAAATGCTTGTTTATATAAAACCTTAACCTGTTGATCTAGTAATGTTTTAAGTAAATAAGAATAATATTTAATTTTTTGCCACATCCCCATTACTTTTGGATTTGTCCAGAAGTTGTAAACAAAGAAGTTGATAATAATGCTGTTGTCTGATGGTGCTAAGTGCTTTATCAGCTTTCAAAGCCATTAAAACATTTTGGGCTCTTACACTTGTTTTTTTCTATAATTGGCAGTATATGGAGTATATAAAGCTTAATGCACTCCAAAGAATTATGATTAGGTCACTGATCATAACCTTTTATTATGTGTTCTCAACATGGGTGCCAAGATTCACCTCTTAAATTTTGCTTTCAAGATGAATTTCTTTGCAGTCATGTATCAAACACATAATAAACTAGTTATAAGTGGAGACATAATCATAATCCTCTATACTGCCCTTAAAAATAACGGTAATAAATTACTATAACATTTTCAAAGATAGAATATTACTCAGATCTCTGAGGTATACAATATTATATTTAAATATATATTGTGGTCTAAGTTTTTACAGATTTCATTTATTGTATGCTCTATTCCACTGTGCTGCAGCTTTCAAAGCATACACAGCAATTCATAACATATGGTAAATTAGGTTTACCATCAGAATCTTGCATGACGGTTACTCAAACCTTGGAAGGTCGAATGTCACAGTTCCAAGGTTTTGCAACGTTGATTCATAAATGTTCCAATCCATAACAATGAATGTTAGTGTGCATTCACTGTTGTGGGTTCAGTGTTTTAACCGGAGATCGCACTACAGTAGGGATCAAGAAATGTACCCTTTTCTTCACTGTAGTGCGATCTTGGAGTTTGTATATATAATTAGCAGGGGGTGTGAGGGGGTCGAGGGGGACTTGCCCACTGCAAAACGTTAGTAGGACGTCACCAGAAATCCAAATATGTTGGGTAATGTTGATAATGTTGACTGTCAACTTACTGATATTACCAAGTTCGGTGTTTTGATCAGTCGATGTTTGGATTTTATGATGTTTTTTTTCAGGTAAGTAGTCACTCGCACAAATGTGTTGCGAGGTTTTGATAGTAAACTGGTAAATTACCAGTATGTATACGCTGTTTCTGTTTTAAGGTACTGAAACTCACTTGTTTTATTAAACCCATTTAGACTTGATACTGACTGGATGCTGGTTATTTAATGTAATTATAAACAGGAAACATTTAAGTAGTGCTTTATTTTCTTTGATGGTTCAACAGCCAAGGTGCAAGAAAAAAATATTTTGGTAATAAAATGGTGCCAACTGCAGCAATAATGTGGTTTTCTTGCAAAGATTAAAAGGGCATAGACAATAAATTATAAGAACAGTGTTGCCCATACCTATCAACTGTCCAGATTTTTGCAGAATGCCAGATTTTTGCTTCATATGTTTCTTCTGTTCCTCATAAAATGTGTGGTTTTCTGGTAAACCACTGAGGACTGAAGTTACTGAATAATGATAGACATTTGAGTTTAAGTCTTCATATCCTTCAGACAATGTAAACTAATACAAAACCCATTATTCTAGCAACTTTTTTTAAGTTTATAAGAGCAATATTCAAAATATGTCCATATTTTTGGCCCTTGTCTCCATTATTTGTGGCTCTGTCCAGATTTCTTTTGCTAAGGGATTGAGAGGTATGTTGCTGTCATCTTTAAGACATGTAGAACAGAAAACACAGGACAATAATCTACCATAGGAAAGGGGAGATCTTAGCATTTTGTTTACTCTTTGTAAGAATCCATTTAAAGACAAGTAGTCAAGGAAAACCTCCTTATGTAAGAGGGCTTGGTATGAGTTTTATGGGAGGGAAATTGAAGGAAATACTAATGGAAAAATGTCTAGTAAAAACTTCAACCAGTGTGAGAAGATCTGTGATACTGCCACCAGTAAATATGAAAACATTGGCATTATTCTAGTAAACACATACTGAAACATTTATTTAACATTTGTTTACCGGGAATGTCCAACTTGGAACAAAGCCATTTTTCATCAGAGGCCCAGGGAGAAACACTCCAGATGCATCTTTGTAACATGGGAGGAAACCCACATGAACACAGAGAGGAGATGCAGACTCCACACACAAGGCACCCCAGCCAAGAACTGAACTTGAGAACCTCTTGCTGTGAGGCAACAATGCTACCACTACACCACTGCGCCATGCAGAAGAGTTTAGGGTTACTAGGAAGAAGAAATAGTTTACTGTAAGGAAAGTTGGCTGTCAGCCTGCAATCATTTAGGAATGTTCTAAACTGGTTCCAGTTTGTGGGGTCATTTTTGCTAAGACACTTGGTGGTATTTTTTTCTATGCTGAAGACAGAAAACAAAGACCACTGGACCACAATCTACTATATGAAAGGGAGAGATCTTAGTATGTTGTTTACTCTGGGTAAGAATCAATTTAAAGGCAATTAGTCAGGGAAAACCTCCTTATATAAGACGGCCAGGGATGAGTTTTATTGAAGGAAATGAGAAGGAAATACTAATAGAAAAATGTGCAGTGAAAACTTTAACCAGTGTGAGAAGATCTGTGATACTGGCACCAGTAAATATGAAAACACTGGCATTATTCTAGCAGACACATACTGAAATATATTTTTTCAAGAAGTTTAGGAATACTTAGATGGAGGAATTGTGTACTGTCATAAAAGGTGTCTCTGAGCCTGCAGTCATTCAGGAGTGTTCTAAACTGGTTTCAGTTTTGTGGGGTCATTTTTTGACAATGCACCTGGAGGTATTTTGTTCTTTGCTGAAGGTGGATAACAGACAGAGAGAGGGGGACATGGATACCAAGTGGCAGGAATAATGTCTATAGACAGATGGGAGGAACCATTACTTTGTGAGGGATTCTGGAATGTACTGTCAGAAGCAGTGGTACAGTAAAGCCTGCTGAAATATAAGGAAATAAAGGAGCAAAGGTCATGTGGGGGCAGCTATGTATAGACTAGCTTGAGCTCTTGGATGATTGACTTACTTGTATATGCCTATTTGTTGATCATTTTCTTCATATTGGATTACAATATAAGGAGCATAAATTGTTACACAGATGCGCATGCACAAACACGCACACACACGCACACAGACTGTACACGCACACTGTACTAAGTTGCTTTATAACTTTGAAAATGACTTCGGGGAGTCAGCATTTATCATCATTTGTAATATTTTCCCACATACTAATGCTGCAATCGAAGTTCATGGGCAACTGTTGTGAAATGCCATTATGGTTTCAAAAAAACTCCTACTCAGTTCAACTGAAAAGTAAACAGAGGATAAACTAACTAGTTTCAGTCTCATCCAGTGACTGTGTTGCAACACATGCTACTCTATCATTCAAAAGTCTAATTACTCCTACTCACTTAAGTGGTAGCATGGCAACATTTGCAAAAAAACACTACCCGTTCAAATGACAGGTTGTCATAAACTGAGTAAGTAATAATGCACTTTTTAAAATAAAATGCAATGACTTTTATGAACTACACAGAAAGGCACTAAAATTACAGACCAAGAAAAGTCTTGACCTGGTCCAGCTGTAAAGGAAAGATGGCTTATGATCAATGATTTAAACTAATGTCTGGTAGTAGCAAGTTGTACTGGGCTTTTAATCAACAATATAGGAAGAGGAAGGCTGAGAAATCACAAACATAAGGCAGGAGGATGCAAATTCAAATGCTAAATTAAGATACATATAATAAAAGAGATTATGATATCCTACATTACTTGTATGTTAGAGGAAAACAGTCTCAAGACTCCACATACATTTTTTTCTCTGATGGGGGCAAAAGGAAATCTGAAAATGTTGTGGTAGTCTGTTTTTCTGAACTTTATCTCACACCGTTTTCCAGGTGTACACAAATTGTTGAATTAATAAATGCTACCTAGTGACAGCTTCATTTATAAGATACAATAATAGGATGGAAGACTGTTTCAGGTCTGACATGCAAAACCATTATGTACGATCCCTGTATTTTGAAGTATTTTTTTTTAAGGAAGACACCGATGCAAAGCTAATGGATTCTGCAAATTTTAAACAGTTTCAATGGACCAGAATGCTATGAAACACAAAAACTTTGAAATGGTATATCAAGAGACATATGGATCTAATTCCTCATATGTGTTTAAATCCATTTTATGGAGGTACCCTAGCACTACAAAGCTTTAAACTCTTCACATTGTATTTATACATAGGGAAAGATAGTATTTCAAGTGTAACAGTGCTGTAAACCTCAATAATGTACCATCAGTCATCAACGTGACAATGTTGTAAATATGTATCTGTGGCGGAGTGGTATGTACTCATCAGTCTTGCATTAAAAACATCAAGACTTGAGCTTCTGATGAATAAAAATTCAAGTCAAAACATTCAGCAGCAATGTTGCCTCTATCATTAAAAAAATATATAAAGAAACAATATTTTGCTTTGGTTCTATTTCCTTTGAATAATTTTCAGCTGATGTTGTACAAAATGTAATAACTGGCTGATAGAATGTTGGTGGATATTCTTCCTTTACTGACAACTTAAAAAAGATGGTTGAATAATATTGCAGCATACAGCTTAAAAGGATGAGGGTGGAGATAGCCTATGGTCAAAAGCAATTAAATCACTTTGTTTCTTGAGACACTTCTTGCCTAATGAGATTGTTGGTTTGTTGGAGTTTCATGGCATCTAGGTCCTGTTTAAGGTATGCTTGGACACATCATCACTTCAATTCAGTTCTCTTTTTAAAAACTTTCTTGATTGAGTCTTGTTTTAATGGGTATGTGCTGTTTGCTACTTAAGTTGTATTTTAGTCATTACTCTGGGTTCACTACATGTGGAAATGGGCCATCATTTCACACAGCTGCTTTGCCTGGGTTTCATATGGTTTGCATGGATTGCACATTGCTGGTTTGAGGCTGCCCTGTCTGTGCACAAAGAAGTCAATCACATGCTTCACAGAGACAGACAGCCCTGGCTGTAAAATTTATAGTGAGAATTGGGTAGGGTGATAGAAGTGATCGTCTACACTGGCACCCCCCCTTCATGAGGTAGTGAAGATCACCATAGCAAGAATATTCTTGGGTGGAGGTCATGGATCTAGGATTACTCACCTCATTCTCCAAGCTCACATAGTACATCACAGGCTGTGGATGCACAGAAGCACATATCTGTATAAAAAACAGGATGATGTGTCTTATATGTGACAAGTTATTATCACAAAAGGATTGTCCGGTTAGGCACATACAAGAAAAAAGTTAATGTCTGCCATGTGTGATAAGCATCTGGTACCTGGCTGCTACTTTCTACTACTTGGAAAGAAGAAGTTACTAAATGGAAGAGTAAGACCCCCTCCCCATTTTGGGGCAGTACACCAGGTATGATGGGGGACAAATGACTGCATGGGAGAAAAGTCATTATGTTTTGATAAATCTTAAGTGTCATTTCCATTTTCACTGTGTGATACCTCAAACCTCCTGTAATATATGCAATGACCCCTTAAGGATATCAAGTGTTTTGGCTATATGGCTTCTGAATGTCCATGACTTTTTACTTTTTCTTTTTAAGTCTTTATGAATACACTCAGGCCAATAAAGCCAAACCCCACTAGCTTTGGGCATGCATGTTTCGGCCTTTTTATGAGCTCATCAGCACAGCATAAGTGGACAGTCTGGTTATTCTTTAGAAACAAAGGGCCATTAAATAGATAGTATTTGGAGTTTTTACACAGGATAAAAATAATACCTTAATATTTATTAGAAATAAGCATGGCTAATCAGTTCTTCAGCAGCTTATGAGGACATTTAATCCATATAATAAATAACTGATCTGTTCAATGGGAATGGGGTCATGTGGGTTTATTTCAAATAAAAAAATAATCATGCACACTTTATGAAAGTCCTTTTGAAGTCATAATAGTTCTTCTGCATGATTACTGATCTGCAAGTGTGGCTGAGTGCTGGTGCATCCCACAGTCTGAGATCATTGAGAATCTTCTGTTAGTGTTTGAGCAAATCACATACAGTAATTATTGAACCAGTGGAAGCGAAACTGACAACTAACAATACTGACAGTATAATAGTGAGGTTTTAGTGTACGTGGATGGGTCTACTTCTATTTACCGAAAGGCCAAAATACTGATGGCCACAATGCCGAGACGAAAATCACGAAACACAGAATCACAAATCAAGTAAATATGCACAGGGTACGTGAATACATGTCCAATGGGGGGATTATGCTGTTTCTCTGCTGTAATGCAATCCCAGAGTTGGTATATATAGTTAGAGGGAGTGAGAGGAGCAAAGCCCCCCACATTGGAAGGTGTGGTGAGCATAGCCCCCACCTAGGTGGGTTTTAGGTGGTGCGTTGTTAGTTATTGTTGTTTTGGACAAGTATTCACTTGCCCTGGACATACTTACCTGATTCGTGATTCTGTGTTTCATGATTTTCATCTTGGTGTTGTGGTCGTCAGTATTTTGGCCTTTTGGTAAATAGAAGTAGACCCACATGGACACATCCAGTATGTTTCTATAAATTACAAAAGCTGTATATGATACCCTGGAAGATAATCTCTGATTACAAAAGTATATTTATCTGACAGTGCAAACAAAAATGTTAAGAACACAAGAACAGACTGGATATAATCATACCTAAATATAAAAATTGGAACTTTGGTATAGTGGTGCAGTCCATCAATATTTTTACATTCCTGTGACATTTGTTTTTATCTGGACATCACTACTAATAAGATTATTGATGAACAGCAAATAGTAAAGGTCAAACCTATGAAGGTGCATGCCGAGGTGCAAGCTCTGTCTAGTTAATAAAGTAAATTCATATGCTCCTTGTTTCACCATTCTGTGTTTTTGTTTTAAAATGTTTTAGTGTTATATTTGGCATTTTAAGTGGAATGGTGTTTAAGAGTAAAGATTACGTATGGGTTACTTTTGCAAGGACATATTGTTATGGAGGTAATTTTGCAGTTGGGAAAACTGAAAGGCTCCTTAG
>NC_056737.1:616538200-616615700 GCF_019279795.1 Protopterus annectens | reverse complement strand
ACCCAAGAATGGAGCTGTGGGCAGATGGTACCCTGAAAGGGAAGAACTGTATAGCCCAACTACATTGGCCATCTATTGTTATGCTCAGTATCCTCAAGATATGTGAACATTGATCACAGACAGCATGCTGTGGCAGGGATACCTGTATTAAAAAAAAGATAGTTGTTTGTGTTGACTAATGTCACCAAATGAGCATGGGTATTTGCTGGTGATAATTGGGTTGAGGACCTGGCCTACTCTGAACTATGCCAGGGACCCATACTAATGGTGTAAAGGATGCATGTGCCCCAATTGGCCAGTGTGTGGCTGCCATAAAGTCCAGCAGCCCTGGGTCAATAAGCCATTGGCCAGCAAGTGTCTAGTTGCCCTTCCCAAGGTTAGCTCTGTTGAGTAAATGTTGGACATAAAACCAATCAACATGCCAAATATGAACTAAGAATTGCTACACGCAATGTAGGTTCACTGACAGGATGGAGCTTGGAAGTGGATGGTAAGATGGTAAACAGGAGGCTGGACATCCTATGTATCCAGGAGACAAGATGGAAGGGCAGTGCAGTAAAGCCACTTGGTTTGAGATCCAGCATCTACTACTCAGGAGGAGAACAGGCTAGAAATTGTGTGAGAATTGTGGTGAAGGAGAGGCTTCAGAAGCCAGTGAGGGATGTCATTAGAATAAAGTGACAGACTCCTGGCAATCAGACGCCATCCTAATGATATGGCAGTATTCATAATTTCAGGCTATGCCCCAAAGCAGGGTTGTGAAAGATGTGTGGTACTCCATTTTGTGTCGGGTTTTTTTTTTTTTTTTTTTTTTTTTTTTTTGCAATATTTATTTTTTTTCTTGTTTTTTTTTTTTTGTGATATTGAGGAAAGAGTGCTTTCAGAAAGCAGTTGCAGGACTTACTAGATAAAGTAGGACAATGTGAATTGATATCATTAATGGGTGACCTGAATACATATATCAGGACAGGCAGAACAGGATATGAGGACTGCCTGGGTCAACACAGGTATGGCAACAGGAATAAAGAAGGAGAGGTCATCATAGACTTCTGTCTGGCAAATGGCTTGATAGTAGCCAACACATCATTCAAAAAGAGAGACAGTCACAAGGTCACATACAAGGGTGGCCAACAACCAACACAGGTAGACTTCTTCCAAGTAAAGGGAGAACACTGATACAGAATCAGTGATTGCAAAGTCCTCCTATTGAAACATCCCGCACACAGCATAAACAACTGGTTGCCATAATCAGCTGCAAGGAGTGGTCAGAGATGGCTCTAAGGTCAACAGAGACCAGACTGAAAACCTGGGAGTTGACTAGACAGAAAGCACAACAGTTCAAAGAATTATTCAGGGCCCTAGTACCTCAAAATGAAGAGGAAATAGGTGAAGTTGAAGAAGAATGATAGAGCTGTGGGGCCAAGTCAGGTATGGAAATAAGGTACATAAGTAAAGCTGGTCGTGGAATGCAGAAGTCCAGGAAGCCATCAGAAGAAATGGTGGCGGAATGCGGAAGTCCAGGAAGTCATCAGAAGAAAGAAGGAGTGCAGGAAAAAGTGGCAACAGAAAAGACAGACCAGGCTAGGAAAGAATTCTGGTTGGCTAACAAAGAGGCTAAGAAAGGAGTTGCAGAAGCAAAGAACAAGGCATCAGAGGCACTCTACCAGCTTCTGGAAAGTGACTCAGCAGATGGCAATAAGAAACTGTATCTGGCTGCAGGGCAAAGACAGAAAGATAAAGAAAGATAAAGAAAGATAGTCAGACACCCTTCACTAGGGATGTCAATAACAATCTCCTCACCAGTCCTAAGGACATCAAAGGTAGATGGAAGGAGTACTTCCAGCAGCTTCTGAACTAAGAAAACCCCACATAAACTGCACTACACCAGACACAGAATATGAAGAGAGAAGAGCAAGAGAAGTAAGAACAGCACTAAGGAAAATGAAGTCAGGAAAATCAGCAGACTCTGATGAGGTCACAACAGATATAATAAAGATGTTGGGCAAGATAGGAGAGAAATGGCTTCTGAGGGTACTCATAGCGGTATAGAGAGAAAAGTGTATCCCAGATGGCTGGAGAATAAGCATACTAGTGCCAATGTTCAAGAACAAAGAGGACATTCACAACTGTGGGCAGTACAGAGGTATCAAACTCCTGTCACATTGTATGAAAGTTCTGGAGAGGGTGACTGATGAATACTCAGTGTAGCAGAAAGCAAGATGGAAGATGAGCAGTTCGGATTCAGATCAGGATGCAGCACAACTGACCCGATTTTTGCAGTGAAATAGATACTTGAGAAGAAGCTAGAGATAAGGAAAGAGTCCAACTGGACATTCCTAGACTTGTAGAAAACATATGACAAGATCCCAATAAAGTTTATTTGGGCAGTCATGTGGGCCCAGAACCGTTGATAGAATTACTGTAAGCTGTTTACAAGAACCCATTGACCTGAGTTCAAAGAGCAGAAAACACATCATGCTCTTTCAATCAACAACCTTTCCATCAACAATATTATATAGAAAATGGGTACATAGCAAAATTCATAACATCAGTAAGACTAAATGCAGACGGAGTAACATTAAAAAATCCAGTCAGAGTGCATTGAAAAAAAATATATACAAAATACAAGTTAAGATGTACATAAACTACAGTGCAATCAGACATGTAATACATAAACTCCTATATACATGTGAAATATTTGTATATAAGATGCCACATTAAGAGGATGAGAAAAGTTTATTAAATGTATTCTAGTATTCAAGATATGGGATAGTAAGTTACCTAACCATTGTCATGGTAGCAGTTGCAGGTAGAGTCAGTAAAGAGATATTCTTTATGTGCATCTTTGAGGCTTTTAATGGTTGCTAGATTCTTGATGTTAGTAGGCAGGTGATTCCAGGTAGCTGGTCCCAGTCTATAGAAGGCTCTTTCACCTACAGCAGTTTTAAATGAAGGGTGCACTACAGTAAAACTATTGTCATGTGTACTTCTGAGTCCAAAAGGGTTGTCTTGTAAAGGTGGTTTCATTCTTAAAAGGGGGCAGTGACCATGTTTTAGTACCTTGTAAATTAGAGTATTTAGAATAAAAGTGGCCCTATGAGGCACTGAAAGCCATTTGGAAGTTTTTAGCAAATTGCAATGGTGCATCTGGGGGTCTGTTAATAAAATGACTCTGTAGATTTTATTCTCATCAGTTTGTATTCTGTGAGAAATGTGGGCTGAAATCATAGCAAGAAAAAGAAGGACATATTCCAATTTGGGTACTGAATTTTTTTTTAGCAATGGTCCTCTAAGTAGCAGGTGAAAGGAGGTGAGTGATCTTGTAACATAGTTTTAACTGAGCAAGGACTTTAATAGTTACATAATTTGTGTGTGTGCGGTAAAGGCAAGGGAAAGGTCAAGTATTAGGGGTAGGAACCTCTGTTCAGTGATATTAGGTATTCTGTTCCTATTAAGATCTGCTCAGCGAATAGCAAGAATAGTGGGTAAATTCTTGACTGAGGCAAAGGCCATGACATTGGTTTTCTTGGGGTTGATTAGAAGTTTGCTAGCAGTGGAGGCAGTGCATGCCCTGCACTACAAAATGTATTACTACCCTACTGTCCAGCAAAGGATCTCCAGTCTAGCAACAAATTCTTACTACTCACAAATAAGTCAAATAATGTTGCAGGGGACTTGTTCAACTCCCAGTACATTGCTAAACTCTGGAATAGTATCTCCACACAAATAAATCCCTCTCCAACAAGCTTAATAGTTTTAATCCACTGCTTAAACAACATCTTAACCAATCCAGGTCCTGCACATGCTCATCACCAGGTTAAGATGTTGTGCTCACTGTACAATACTCTCCAAATACTCTCCTTAAACAGAATACTCTCAACCTCTCACTGAAATGACAAATAAATTCTTATATAATTGCTGCCTGTACAATCCACTAAGTTGCACATAGGCTTTCTCTTTAATAAATTCCACCTCTGTAAAATCTTATAATGTATAAATGTAACTACTGTTTGTGTATAAATGTAAATAGAGATGTAACTACTCTGTGTTTATCTGGAAATTAGTATAATACAATGTAAGCAAATGGACAGCTGCTGAAAATTGGTATTACCAAGTTGGACTTTCCCGGTAAACAAAGATAGATAAATAAATAAGTAAATAACTGAGTAAAATCGTCCTGTAACTTGATTTGCAGGTCAGAGGGGCTTGTACTGGATTGCAGAAACCACATATCATCTACATACATTATTAATTTAAGATTTGGTAATTCTAGTGCAAGATCATTAACGAAGAGAGAGAAGAGAAAACGACTTAGCACAGACCCTTGAGGTACAACTGTATTAAGCTTACCAGTAATGGGGAATGAGACACTGCTATGTATTTGGAAGGGTTTTTCTTTTAAATAGCTGTGAAACTAGCAGATAGTGTATCTCCAAAGTTGAGCCTTTTGAGTTTGTTGAGAAGAAGGGTACAGCTGAGCATTTCAAAAGCCCTTGTCATGTCTACAAAGAGACCTACAGGAATAAGGCCCTCATCCAGGTTGCAATAAACTGTATCACTGGCCATTATCATTTCAGTAAAGGCACTGAAGGCATTGTCAAAGCCATGCTGTGCATTACATAACAGGCTATAACTGTTAATATGCTTAAGTAGTTGCTTGTATAAAAGTTTTTCAGCCTATAAAGAAAAGTGACTTTAGGACACAGGGTAGGATTATAGCAGCATGCTTGCATGCTCATGGTACAGTGCCTGAGGTGAGAGTGAGGTTATAGATATGATTAATGGGGTTTAGACTTTTTTCAGCTGCAAGTATTAGGAAGGTGGGATGATGATTGCTGGATTCAGATCCTGAGTTGTTGAGTTTGAGAAGTAGGGACTTATTCTGTTTTACTGAAATTTCAGAAAAGTAAAATGTTGCTCCATCGCAGGCTTTTGAGTACAGATCAGGGGATGATGGTTCTTGTTCTTTTTTGGTGAGAAAGTAAATTGTTGGAAAGGCTTTAATTATATTGGCTATGGTGGACTGAAAAGTGAGCATAATCATTAGCAAATGTGAAATAATTCAATGTTAAGGGTTCACTCTTGGTAGCTGAAGAGTTACTTAATGTCTCTGTGAAGCATTATTTCTTTCCAAAACTGACTGAGTCTAGACCACTTTGCTTCTTGTTTGTGTATAAGGTACAGGTATTTCACAGTATTTGTTGCAATTCTTGTTTCTTACCTTAATCTCAGAAAAGTTTGGTATAGCTCTGCATTGTTGGAGTTACTTTGTTAGTTCTTCCAGGCTGAATCTCTGGCTTTAATTTTGTTTTTAATATCCACTGTAAGCCATGGGCAATGCTATAATCTAAGCCTCCTTTTTGTAAGGGGTTACAGTACACCCTGAATTGTGGTCAGTTTTGTGTTGAAAAGCTATAAAGCAGAGGTAGGTTCAGACACAGCACAACTGGAACTCTTGTCATCTGCAGTATGAGAATTTGTGTAATCCACAAGTGTAACTGAGGTACTCTTTTTGATTAGAATTGAAACACTACCACCAGATCTAAGGCCTGGTCTGTTGTCATTACACACACACACACACACACACACACATGTATATATATATATATATATATATATATATATATATATATATATATATATATATATATGGTTCCCATTCAGAAGCCTGAAACATCATAAGCCTGAAAATCTAAATCCTGAAACCAAAAGCCTGAAAATTCAGAATCCTGAAAACTCAAAATCCTGAAAGCCCAAAATCCTGAAAGACCAAAATCCTGAAACTCAAAATCCTGAAAACACAAATAATGCTAATATGTCACTATAAAGACACTAATATCTACCAACTGACCGTGACCCTAACCCTAACCCTAAGGTCACACTCACCTGACCCGTGCCTAACCCTAACTCTCTTAAACAATATTTGTCACTATTGCATACATGCCTAACCTGAACCTAACCCTAACTCACTTAAACCTAACATAAAACCAACGCACACTTACCTGACCCCCATGACCTAACACCACAGGGCTAACAATAGCAAAGCCACAATGACATCAGTATGTCTATTTTGTGTTTTCAGGATTTTGAGTTTCAGGATTTTGGTCTTTCAGGATTTTGGGCTTTCAGGATTTTGCGTTTTCAGGATTCTGAATTTTCAGGCTTTTGGTTTCAGGATTTTGATTTTCAGGCTTATGATGTTTCAGGCTTCTGAATGGGAACCATATATATATATATATATATATATATATATATATATATATATATATATATGTGTGTGTGTGTGTGTGTGTGTGTGTATAGGTTTACTATCAAGATTTTGATGTTAAAAACAAAATCAGTTTTTAATGTCGAAATAACAATGCTGAATCCATGAATACTAATGTGGTGTCAATGTCGAATCTGATGAATGAGTTCAGCAGATTCGACAGTTACATCAAATATCGAACAGGATGTCTGCATAGGAGCTAAGTATGTCTAACTCCTACCATGGAATTCACTGCCCCCACACCCCCTGCTAATTATATATTCTAATTCAGAGATCGCACTACAGTGAGGAAAGGGATGAATTTCCCAGTCCGCACTGTACCACAATCTGTACTTATATAACATCGAGCTCCTATCAGCGAATACACAGTGACATTCTCTGATATGAACTCTCTTGTTCAATTAACATTCAACCACATGCAAATCGGCCAACTGCCATTCGTCATTTCCGTGTTCACCCAACCTACCTTCAGCATTTTGATAGTAAACCATATACACACACACACACATATATATATATATATATATATATATATATATATATATATATAGCATAGTCCAAAGATGAAAGGAGTGAAGTGAGACGACGAGGAATCTAATGAAGGATGAAGTGGGAGAAAAGAAGGGGTTAGCTTATCTAGACAAGTTCTGTTTAAACAAAATTACTACTAAATGTGCAAAGGAAGATGGGACTTAACCTTTAGTGAGAAAGCATTGTAAAAGTACAACAAAAAACAAATGTTTACAGTATAGCTGTAAGGCACTGAAGACAGACTTTCCCTTGAGAAGAAATGGGAAGAACTTAGGTAAAATGAGACTTCTGATCTTATTAAGTTAGTTATGAGGAAGTTATAAGTTAATGCTAAGTTTGTCAGAAGGTTAGGTGTGATAAAGAAACATTCTAATGGTGGTGTAGTAACTATAAAGTAAAATATTGTGTGTTGCTAAGAGTTTTGTGGTTCCTTAAATGTCATGCAGATTTGTGGAAAGTTATTACTGGATGATAGTGTTTTATAAAAATGATTACCGGGTGATAGTGTTTTATAATGTAAAGTTTCACTGAAGTAAGCAAGCCCTAAATCATGCAGTACCAATGTAAATAACTATTAAGCATCAACAGTGGCAAATAAATCCTCCTCACATAATTCAACACTTTCCAAAACCTCAGACAGACCTCTTAGATCTGGAATATACAAGGTACTATTCTTCATAACTGGCTGTAAACCATTGTCTAATAACATTGACAGGGGCACAACCAACCAACTAACTAACCTTTGCCTAAAAATAAAACATCATGGGGGAATGACAAGTCTTTGTGGTACTTTCGTAAATCATAAATGGTATCATTGGACAGTCAACATGCAAAAATTCAAAGACAGTTTCATTAAATATACCTACTGAAGAGTTTGTATAATATTAAACTCATTTCTTGTTTATATTGGGTTATAATCTAATGTCTCATAAAAGCAGGCATCCATATTACAGCTCAGTCATCACGTACATATAATAATTATATTGTTTTTCTTACATGTGGCAGCAGCAAAACACCTGATGACTGTAAGAGAATGTGGATGAGGTTTTATATGACTAGGGCATGTCACAAGCATGACTTACATCTGTCAGTCTGCAATCTAATTTTTGAACATATAGACTGGCATATATAATAAACATAACATAGGGTAATCCATATAGGTAAGGCTTTGTCAGCAATGATGAGAATTAATAATTGCATAAAGACCTCGAGTGAATCCAGCTAGTGACATCATACTGATGAAATGTCAATTGTCCATACAGTAGATGCAGTGGTGGAAAGCATTTCTTGTCTCTGTGGGCACACTTTCTATGCTTCCTGTTTTCCTTGCAGATTTTTTTAAACACCTTTATTAAATTATCATGTAAGACATACATAAACATACATTAACAGGAAAAAATATTTTAACATTTTCCATTTAAATACAATATACATCACATATATTTAATGTGCTAATATCATCAGTCCAACATTATAAAAACATTAAACCTCACTCTGAACACTATTATGCATGTATTGTTCCCATAATTTCCATTTATTTCTATGTAATTTGCTCTTTCCCTTTTCTAACAATCCCTCTACCAGTTCTTTTATTTCTTTTATAATATTCAATACCTTAAATACAGTTGATGTAGACTTTGATTTCCATTTTCTAGTAATTGCTTTCTGGCAGCCAACAGAATTAAACTTAATAAGGCCTTACTATGTCTAGGCAATTCAGATCCTCTACCCCAGCTCAAAAAAACATTTCCTTACTTACAGTCATTTGCTTACCCAATATTTCTGATAGAGTACTCTGTAGGGAGAATCAAATAATAATTTATAGTTTAATCATTTATACTCAGTACACTCCCAAAACATATGTTCCCAGTTATCTCTTTGTTCTCCATCTCACCTCCAATATTTCCAATCTACCAGAGTTAAAATTCTTTGAAGTCTGCTTGGGGCATAAAACTACATATGCATAGGCTTCCAAGCAAAGATCCTAAACCTTCTGCACTTGGTTGCATACTTGGTTACCATACATATGTCTTCCCATTGTTTTCTTGTAAATCGCTTCTCCAGCGTCCCTCCCCAATCTTTTCTTGATTCTTTTAGTTATCATGCAATATTTTATATACCCTACTAATTATCCCTTTTTAACAACTGCTTCTGTTCTAGATTGAGCTAAAAACTCTACCAGAGCAGGTCTTTCACTTAAAATTTTCCTATCCCTTTCTTTTTGCCGATACTCTTCAGATCAAGCACTGGTAGGGAAGTCAGTTTCTACTCATCAATCCAAATGTCTACTTGCCTTCATCCTACTCTATGACTTTTCCTACTTGAGTTATTTGCTCGCATTATCTTGGCTCCTTTGTCATGCTTCCCCTTGCCAAATGTTGTTATTCTGCTACAGTGAAACATGGTTTCCAGAACGAGTTACATTATCATTATTCCAGTACCCGACATCATATCAGTGGCTGAAGAGAGATATGATGCCAAAGAATGATATGACAAAATGTTAGTCACCAGCAGAAATGGCTGGCAAAAGATTATAATGAATCTATATCCAATCAGGTAAACAGACATGAAAGGGAGCTCCAATTCTAGTTTCTGCTCAGCTATTAAGTAGGAATAAAGCCAAGCAGCTGCATGTAATGTAAGATCTGAAGAAGTCAGCTTATGCAAAAGGAGTGAGAGAAGCATTGATTTCACAACTTTTGCTACACTGAGTAAAGCTGATGTAATATGCTCCTGACCTATTTTAGGGGACTGAGAGAAAAATGATATGCAGATAAACATGTCAGGGAAAATGGTATTTCTGTCAGGGCCAGAATAAAATTATCAAATGGAAATTGCAAAACTAAGGAAAGAGCAAACACATTTGGCTTGCATTTTGAAAGGTAGTGTATCTGGAATAGGCAGTATGGGTTAATACAAGGGCTAAATAGCTAGTTTCTAGTGGTAATGTGGTGAACACTTCTCAACTTTCCAGAATTTATCAGAATGATCAGATTTTTGCCTCATATTTTGACCTTTATTTGCAGTTTTCTGGTAAATGATTGAGGATTAAATCCATTAAATAATGATAGGCATTTGAGTTTCCAACATCATAACCTTCATTACCTTTGGCTTTGTCCAGAATTCTTGCACTTAGATATTGGATGGTATGTGTGGTGAATGGTTCTCTTAGGTGATAGCCCAAGTATCCTATGGAGTAGATAGTGTCCACCATCATTAATATTTTACAGGATTTGGACTGAGTGTTTTTATGTTTAGGCTTATCTGTTTTACAGTTTACATGTTCAATAAATTTCTTTAAAGTTTTTTCGTTTTTTTTTTTTAATAGAGTCCCTTTCTGGATTTGATTATCTATTTTTTTTTAGAAATCTTTAATTGTTTGTATCTGAAAATGGATTCCTTAAATAAGTATGCCATTTTAATGATTTGCTAAGGCACAAACATTTGTACCTTTTTAATTTCTCCAAGTATTTTGGGTTTCTAATAGAATGACAGGGATGGACCCCATTCCTAAGTCAAAGTATGAGTAAAGTTTTTGAAATTAGTATTGTTTTAGTCTTTGATGTTAGTCAGAAGTGCTCTTCTGAGCACCTGCAATGTGCCCAGTATTGACTCTGCAATTCATACAGAGCTACATGTATCGGTAACATATCTAAGTATGACTGTAAATTCTTTATTATAAGACTCATTGCTCCTACTACTATTGGAACTGTCTGGGTATACTTCTTCCATATTGCCCTTTTTCTGCCTGTACTCCTGGTATTTGATGACTTTGTGTCTCTCTGTACATAAGACACTGTAGTCACTGAGTGTAGCAATTTTAGTGATCAATGCTACTTCTGGCTTCTTTTCATGGACTACTATATTTTGAACTGTTGTTAATGGGTGATTCTATGTCATATAAACTTTTGTTCAAAATTGAACAGTGTAGTAGATGCTATGTGTATTTAAAGCTAGCACCTGGTAACACTGGTGACCTGTGTTCCTCATGTCAAAATCTGCAGGATTTGTTTACCATTACTAGTAGTAAATCTTGACTTACTGACAATCATTGCACTTGTGCAATGTACAGAGCTTGGAGAACTGTTGTTACATATATTAATGATTGGACTGATTAGATAAGTAATTTTAGGCATAGTGCAAATAGAACCCATTTAGGAAGGAAGTGTCTATTGTCACTAAAGATTGCTCAACCTGTATTAAACATGATGGTACTGGTGACAACTTTGGAATTCAGGACAACAAATAACAAGGAAAAAAAAGACATTGACTAATGTCTATAACAAAAGAAAATACACACGGAAAACACTGATTTGTTATGTAACATACAGATTACAAGAAATTATAACATTTATCTATTAGAAAACCTCTAGTCTACAGAGAAAGATATAATTTTCCAAAAGATAAGGTAGAAATAGAGGCAAGAGGGAGGTGAAAAGAAAAAAATCAAAATTGAACTTGAAAGGATTGAAGATCATTACTGTCAGAAAAAAGAGGAGAAAGACCAAAGTTGACATCATGGCTCAAGATGAGGAAGTACAAAGACAGCTAGATGCAAATTATATGCTTGGAAATGTAAATAATGAAAACACTGGGATTTATAAGACTAATGGTGATGAAGATCATTCCTTTGTAACAACTGATAGAGCAGATTTTACTGTATTAGAAGTTAGAGATTCTTCAGATCTGCTCAGAAGTGATATATTTGTAATTGGAGATTTGGTTATTAGAGGAACTGATACCATAGATATAAAAAGTGTACACACCCCTGTTAAAATGCCAGGTTTTTGTGATATAAAAATGAGACCGCAATAAATAATTTCAAAACTTTTCCCACCTTTAATGTGACTTATAACATGTACAATTCAATTGAAAAACAAACAAAGCTGTTAGGGGAAAAATATAAAAAAATATATACAATAAGCTGGTTGCATAAGTGTGTACACCCTTAAACTAATACTTTGTTGAAGATTTATTGTGCTCTCATTTTTTTATCTCACAAAAACCTGGCATTTTAACAGGGGTGTGTACACTTTTTATATCCACTGTACTTGAATTTATTTTATTTATTTATTTGATATTAGTTTACCTGGAAAGTCTGAGTGAGCCAGAAAGTACCCATTTTCAACAGAAGCTTGAGAGAAAAGCTCTACAATCACAATCTTTCAAAAATCATTTACAAATGGTTTAAGTCACAACATATCATGTTACACTACAAAACACAGAAGTGAAAAACTGTTGCAATGAGAAAAACATATAATATGTTTCATAATATGAGTTGGAGAGAATATGTGAAGAAAAACTCATTAATCAAATTATTTATTAAATAGGTTAATATGTAATAAATGAGATCTGAGACAATTCTAATAAGATATTTAAAAGAGATATTAGAGATTACATGGCTTGAGACAGAAAGGGGAAATTGAATGATGTCTTAGTATGCGAGAGAGTGTTCATATTGTGGTCATAGAGGAAAGTAAGGATGTAGAGAAAATAAGGTTAAAAGAAGGGTGCAGGGTAGGGTAGGAATTTGCAGAGAAGATCATGAACATCAAATAGTGTTATGCCTGCCAGGAACAAAAATTCAGGATGTGAGAAAGGCTTTAGAATGCCTTAATATAAAGAAGTATGAATGTGTATTAATTCATGTTGTTACAGATATTCTCATTTACAAGTACTCTCTGACTGTTAGTAGAACTTACAGCTTTCTTATATAGCATTGCTTGCACAGGTGGTAGGACATATTTTTAACAAATCACACATAGAATGTCAGGTCACCAAGAATGAAAATATTTTTGGGTAAATATCTACATGAGAAAATGTCCCATTTTAAAAATGTAAACTTGTAGTGCATTTAAGCCTAATTTGGGCCACATGTGTTTAGACAGGATGGTATACACTTGTCAAGACAAAAAAAAGCTAATTTGTGAGTCAGATATTTTGCAACATTTGATAAACACAAGATGGGATTTTTGCCAGGTCGAAAATTTAACAGCTCTCAGATAGCAACATCTGATGTATCTCTGATGGTTGTTAATGCTAAGAGAATTAGTAATAACATTTTATACATTCTGACAAGATTGATGTTGTTATTGTTTGTCAACCATGGTTAAAGAACAATGACTGGAAACCATTTCTGTAGGGGTATAAATGTTTTTACTGTAACAGGCATTCCCACAAAAATCCAGATAGAGGTGTTATGATAGGGATTAAAAACTGTTATAAAACCTGTGATTATTACATGTTCAGTGATAACACCAGACCTATAGGAATTCATATATTTCTTGCATGAAACATGAAAGGGAAGAATAATAGTGGTTGGGGACTTAAATTTACACAAAACTGAACAAAATAATATTAACTCAACAACATTAGTAAAGACATTATGTATACCATATGCTCAGGAACAACAATTGCTTCAGATTGTAGAAAGCCTATCAGGGAACAGAACAGTAAACATTGTGTTCCTAAGGAAATAACTGTTACTTCATGTCAAGTTTTAATACTGTTAATGTGCAGTGATCATGGGGTTATAAAGGTTAAATTGTTCCTAGATAATTCTACCAAACTGAAATCTTAACCAATGCACAAAAGATTAATAACAGATTATAGGGGGGCAAAAGAGTCAATATGTAAATCTAATTGGAATGACGTGTTCAGGGGAAAAACTGCAGAAGGAAAATGACACATTTTGAAAGAAAAATTGTTTGAATGCAAAAAATAAATAAATGATTAACATCAGGATCTAGGCACACAATGTCAGGAGAATATATTTCCATAAGAACAAAATACTTAATTAAGGTAAGAGACAAAAAAATGCAAGAAAAAGAGAAGTTCAACCATAACTTTGAAAACTGAAATAAACAAGCTAGACAGAAAAAGTAAACAGTGTGAAACAAGATCAAGTAAAATTGGAAGAAAATTTATATAAAGATATTGAGCATAATAGGAAACCATTTTATAGAATCATAACGTGGCAAGATTAAAGACATACAAATTGATAAACTGTATATAGATTCTAAAATTTATTCTTGGACACAACAGATTATAAATATATTTACAAAATCTTATCCAATGCAGTTTGGCCCCACAAAAGGAGTGATAAATTGTTCTAGTAATATCCAGGTAAGCTCATATAATGAAATGAAATTAGATTATATTGAAAAAGAATTACAAAAACTGGATTCAAACAATGCAAATGGAGGAGACAGAATTTGTAATAATGGCCTGAGAACACTTCGGAATGAACTTACAGTACCATTATGTCTGTTATTCACCAGGTCATTTAAATATGGGGAGATTGCTCAAGATTGGAGACATGCACTTGTTAATGCTATCTTTAAAGAACAGGAGAGTAGGACAAACTCAAAATCATACAGACCCATATGTTTGCTTTCATGTTGTGGAAAAGTAATGGAGAAGTTTATTTTGGATAAAGTATTTTCAGAAGTGGAAATGCTGGGACTTGAAACCATATATCAGCATGCATTTGTAGAAATAAGATCTATAACCACCTGTAACATGATGTTCTATAGCAATATTCTAATAGCTATAAATGAATCATTGTGCTGTGATGTAACTTTTATAGACTTTTATAGACTTAACTTCAGCATTTGATAGAGTCACAGATAAAACACTGATCAATACATTAGGACAACTAGGTATTAATGTACTGTTGATAAGATGGATAGATGCATGGTTTACATAGGTTCATAGATTAGTATTAGGCTTACTGGCTTTGTGGGCCATTTTAAGTCTGGCCAATTACCCCCAAGTGGGGATCAAACCCTGCACCTTATGTCTGTAAGGTAAACACCTTAACCATTATGCCAACCTCCTTATATGACATGGCACGTAACATACAGATATACAAATGGGACAGGAAAAATTCTAGGTTACAGTCAAGGTGTCTTACAGGGTTCTCTCTTAGACTCACAATTGTTTTGGTTGTATCTTTCAGATCTATCTTTTTCATTTGAGATGTTCTATAGTCTGTATGCATATGTTTAGAAAATGAATAAACTGATTGCATGTGTTTTAGATAAGGCATGTCTGCAAAAGAACTTGACTACATTAACCATTTGCATCAAAAATGAAGCATGTGAGATTTGAGAGACATAGAAAGGTGAATAGTTAATACAGCAATCAATGATTGAAACTGTACATTAATTTAAGGACCTGGGTAAATGGGTAGATCCAGCTTTGAGTTTCTAGTCATATCAACTGATTGGCTAATAATAGTTATAGAACTATAGATTGTATAAACAGATTTATTAAGTCCAGGAAATCAGAAATGATGATATCATTGTTAGTTATATTAGACAGAAGCTTGAGCATGGAATAGCAATATGGAAACCTTATATGAAAACAAGCATGAGTAAATTGGAAAGAGTACACTGGAAAAATGCCAAGGGCATCCATGGATATGAAAATTTAAGTTATTATGAAAGACTAAAATATCTCAACTTGTACAGTGTCTTATACAGACATTTAAAAGGAGATCTTATTCAGGTATATGGATAGGGCAATTGGAGATAACAGCCACTGGGAATGTTTGGGGTTTTCAAAAAGTAGTAGAGAATCATCAGATAACTTATATGGAATATTATGCCTGCACACATATCTACTGTTCTCACAAGACCCAAACATAGTGAAAGTTTCGAAGCATGAGGAGAATAAATCTGAGATTACTTCTCTGCTTAATCTAGAAGAAGCATATCACCATCAAGCAGAAATGGAAATCAAACCAGAAGTAGATAAAAATCAGGCAGCAACTGAATGTGCCAAAAAAACAAAAGAAAGAATATAAGGTGCAGGACCAGATGAGAAGGCAAGAAATATGGAAAATGCATAGACGTAGTTGCAAGTATAGAAAACTACTTGAAGAACCTCATGTTGATCAGGATCGAACACAGGAATGGTTAAAGAGAGGCAAATTCAAACCAAGAGATGAAAGGTTAATACTGGCTACCCAAGATAGTGGGGTATATACACGTTAGTTTACAAAGTCCATTGAATATGTGGGAGAACCAGACAAATGTAGGTTTTGTAAAACAGAATTGGAAACAGTTGCATACCTTACTGACATACTAATGGCAGAAGGACTGTATAGCGAAAGGCATAATAATGTGGCAAGACTGTTGTACTGGGGATTGTGCAGACCTTATGGTACTGAAGTGGCTGAAAAACACTGGAAAAGTGAGCCACAAAGCATCATAGAAAATGATGAAGTCTACATCACATGGCAATACACATTAATAACAGTTCAAAAGATAGATGCTAGAAAATTGGA
Source organism: Protopterus annectens (assembly GCF_019279795.1). Classification (NCBI taxonomy): domain Eukaryota; kingdom Metazoa; phylum Chordata; order Ceratodontiformes; family Protopteridae; genus Protopterus; species Protopterus annectens. Next base: position 616,599,609 of record NC_056737.1, on the reverse strand, counting down.
TATAGTGATCCATGAAAAGAAGACAAAAATAGCATTGATTATTGAAATCAGCACACTCAGTGACTATAGTGTCTTGCGTACAGAAATACACAAATTCATAAAATATCAGGATTTGCAGGCAGAAATGACAGCAGTGTGGAAGAAAGATACCCAGACTGTTCCAATAGTAGTAGGAGCAATGGGTTTTATAAAAAGAATCTACAATCATATTTAGATATATTACCAATACATGTAAATCTGTACAAATTGCAGAAAGAGTCATTACTGGGCACATTGGAGGTGCTGTGAAGAGTACTTCTGGCTGACATCAAAGACTGAAACAAAAGACTTGGAGAAATTTAAAAAAAGATTATGTAGGAATGAGAGGTATACTAATTGGTTTTCTATGAGAGTAGCGGATATGTGGAATGGAATACTAAACTGCATTAAAGCAAACACTAGTTTAGATATTTTTAAGAATAGCCTAGACACTTATTATTAGAATAATTGCTTTGGTATATTGGCAGGTGTGATGCCCATGCCCTGGCCCAGCAATCAAGGAGCCTCAATCCTCACCACTAACACCAGTGAGGGGCATCTCAGATAGGAGGAAAGGATAACAAATACACACAGTAAAGTGCAATTTCCCTTAAGAGCACACAGAGATCACAGTCAGTCCAGGGCTGGTCGCTCCCTTGCTCTCCAGGTCCCCAATAAGACTCTCCACTGGCACAGCTATAGGGTCCAGATCTCAGCCTAGTGGGCAAGTTAAACCTCCAGCACCCTTTCTGTCCAACCAGTGTTTCATGTCCCTGCCCAAGTAGCTGATACACACTTTGAGATGAGTTTATACAACCACATAGACACTCCTGGGCAAGGCTGGCACAGGTTCTCCAGCTGTGCCCCTTTTACCCAGACTATACAGTAATACCACTTGCTACCACCCACTAATATTTATCAGCCACTAAAAGGCCCTTATGAAAGGATGTCTAATTATACTGTGCAATATTATTATCCGAATGGTAAGTGTAACTGAACAGCAAGGCTTATTTGGAGTGTCCTGGACAGCAATCACTATAAATATGCAATGTACTCCAGAGCTTAAATTATCTCTACACAAAACAGCCACAGTTAAATGGGTTTAAAATACTTAATAATAAATAATTAAAAACATACTACAATAGTTTTTACTATAGAGAGTCAAGAGTTCAGAGATCACAAAGAAATACTTAAAATAATTCAGTAGTACAGTTCTGACATCACAGAAAAATACTTAGTCTAATCTTTCTAGTTTCTAGCTATTATTAAGAGAAAACACAAATCTAAGACAAACTTACATATAGAAACAGGCAGAGTGCTGATGAGTTGGATGGTCAAGACAAAAATGCTTAATGCTCTCTGATTCTCGCTGTTTTTAAAATCACATTCCAGGTTCACATTACATCATTCTTCACACTTCCCTGGGTTCCCGGGCTAACAGAAACTGCATTTACAATCTTCACCTCTGGGCAGAAACCAAAGCAATAAAGGACATTTATGTATGCAAATTCTGGCCATTAAAACAATAGCAAGAATTCCTTCACCTAGACAGGCTGGAGCCAACTTTAAAGATCAAAGACAGTCATAAAATGCTTGACTTAGCTTCCTTACAGCAGAGTGCACTGTTGTTAAATTTTTTCCACTTCCACACGTAACACTATTTTTACCATTTAAGACAACAAGCCTGTGGTTTACATTAATATTTACAGATGGCAGAATTATCTATAAAATTCTATCTGGCAAGGCTGGCAGCCTTCACAGCAGACTAGAAGGGCATTATTGCCCCTGGCTGAAATATCTGTATGTATGTATATATGTATACTTTTCAGTACACTGTCCTCTACCATACCTTATATACAAGTCATTAACAGGCTGATGTATTCTCTTACACATTTACTTTTTTTGTCATTGACTTTTAAATGTAGGACATTAGTAAAAAGAAAATGATTAACATGTTATTAAAAGATCAGGCTCATTCAATTGCTTTAAGAAGTATCATAATAAAATGAACTAGAGGGTTACAGGTACAGCTAAGCTGTTTGTTTTTCATCCAATAAAACAGTGAATAAAAGGAAGAATGACAAAGGCATTAAAGGGAGTAAACATGTTGGAAATTCATGTGGATAAACTTTTAGTTGGCTCCAAGTTAACCTGTTGCATCAATTTGCAGTGACACACTTCCATTGTATGTAACGGCATCATACAGAACTACTGCCACCTCAGTAATGCAGCGGCATGCTGCAGAACAGCACAGTTAAAGTAATAAACTTTTATAATATACAATGCCACTTACTGTATTCTAAAGTACATTTGCATTGTCAGGGCAACAGCTCTAATCAGCATTTGAAATTCATGCTAATCTGAAATCTGTTATTCTATCAACTTTCTATGTTTGTAAGAGCAATATTTTTGTGCCTTTGCCCCCCCCCCCCAATTATCTATGGCTTTGTTCAGATTTATGTGTCTTACGGGTTGAGAGGTATGGAGCACAGAAGGGCTTCCCAAACTGAAAGTGTCGTACAAATGTGCAATGATATAGCCGCTTCTCTCAAAGGTTGCTCTTCCGCTAATGTCACAAGTATCTGAAAGGAGGGTAAATGTAGTCACAGAGCAGGCAGACAGCAGTTTATAACTTAAGATTTGAGTTAAAAATTGAGAATATTGTAGAATAAAAGGTGTTGTGCTAGAATTAATTTTCTGAAGAATATAGCATCTGAAACTTCTATGTCTGTCATTATTTAGTGACTTCCATCTTCAGCAATTTGCCAGAAAAGCCAAAATTTTACAAGGCACAGACCAAAATAAGAGGCACAAATCTGGGCAATTGAGAGATATTATTTGCGTTTTATTTTTACTTTACTTGGATCAATTGGTTACTAATGACTTTTCCTTTATTTACACTTGTGTATTTGATTTCATCTCCCAGCTTGCAACCAAATGTTTTTATGATCAGTTCAAATAAATATCACTTTTGCAAGTACAAAGCAATGCACATATATCACTTTCAATCGTAACTGCCATTCTTTAAAAAAAAAAACATGTTCCTTGCAGTTCCATGGTGAAATGTTTTGTCACACATTCCCATGTAAGATCTTTTCTATTAAGTTTCTATAGTACCAATGTTAAAATTGCTATTGCCCCGATAACAGAAAAGTACCTATTCTACAATGCTTGACTATACTGCAAATATCATTCCACCACATTTTGAAATATACAGATTCATGAACTCTACAGCAATGAACAAATACAAGATATCCTCCTCAATGTAGGAGGACTTCCACTATGATAAACATAGCATTTGTTGGTTTGTTTGGTGTTCAGGGTACCCTTCTTCTATATAAAACAAACTTATCAGCAAAAAATCCAGAACAGTTTTGGTTCAGTCTCTCTTCCTGTCTTATCTCTACTTGTTGAAATTCTGTACTTGATGTTCTCTGTTTTTTTAACCAAATGAACTAAGAATGAGCAAATATATAAGTAGTTGCCCAAAAAAATACCCTCATAGATTTAAACTCTTTTTTAATTTGTTTAACTAACCCAGTAGTTCCTCTATGTTTCACCCAACAGGGCCTTTTAATGGACTAGGACTGGTCCCCCAGGAGGAACTCACCACTCCTCCATCCCAGATTGCACTGGGCCCCTGGAAAGGTGAGGATCCAATGACCAATTCCTTCCCTGTCCTTGAACTGACTAGTTTCCTCATTCTGGCAAAGGTTAAGCCCCATCTCCTTCACAGGATGACAGCTGTACAACCCCTTCATTTCCTGGGATAGGTTTACAAGCCCAATCACTCCTAAGAGATGAGATTCAGTTGCTAGTGCAGAGTGGACCAGAAAATGAAGGAGATGTTTCCTGGGGAACATTGTGGAGAATATACAAAAGGAGTATGCAGAGACAAACCTGAAGTATAATGGTGAAATGGAAAAGAAAACATATGCAGAGAAAGTAAAAGAAGGCAAAAGGGGAGTAACATAAAAGAACATGATAAACAGAAGTAAGTGGTAAGGATTCAAATTAAATAAGAAAAAGAAATTGACAGGTACAAAGTGTGGAACAATTTACTAGCTCCTTGGCTGTAAAAGGACATGAGGTAAGAGCATTTATTCTTATTAATAAGGAGACATTTTGTGACATTGTATTTGAGACTGTTTTCTAAAAGGAATCTTTATGTGATAAAAACATTGACATGGAAACAAAAAAGAAAATTTATGTACAGTTTCGAAACAGAGGTGGAAAGAAAGACTTTGAAAGGACATTTGAAGATTTTATGTAAAAAAATACTGGACATTGCAAAAGTTTATGATAAAAGGGGTTCATGAACTGGTGGATGAGATTGTAATACTGTGTTAAAAATAGAGAAAAAACATGCATATACCAAGCATGATAAATGTGGAGGGGAATAGGGGTGTCATAAAATACTGGGGACAACTCAAAACATGTTTTTTTTTGTGGAAAAGAAGGATATTTCATAAGTAGCTGTGATGTAAGAAAATATTATATTGGGAAAATGAGACACGATGCAAAAAATGTGAATTGAAATGTTATAAATGTAACAAATTGTATATTTATGGGTGGATTGCAAACATGAAAATAAAAGTGAGGAAAAAGAAAAGGAAAGAGAAGAAAATGAAGAAAGAAAAGAAATATTAGAAGTAGTAGAAATAGAAGAAAAATTAGATGAGAAAAAATAATCAAGAGGACGTAGAAGAAGGTTCGGAAATAAGTGATAAAGAAGACATAAATTGGGAGGTAGCAAAAGAAAAAATAATTTTATTGGTAGAATGGTAAAAGACTGAATAAAAAAATTTTAAGTGATATGTACAAAAGAAAAAAGAAAGGGAATGAATGAAAAGAATGTATACAGCTAATGATTGGGGGTTGGTATAATGGTTAAGGTGTTTGACTCACAGACACAAGGTACAGTGTTGGATTCTCATCACTGAGAGGAGGATTGGCTAGACTTAGAAGGGCCCATTAAGAAAGCTAGCCTAGTAATTAGCTATTAACTTATGAAACCATAAATCTAAGGAAAAGGGAAAATGAAAAATTTAGTATGCTTTCTGTAAACGGGAATAGTATTAAGAATGTAATAATAAGAATGGGGATTTTGTACTGGTGTATTACATGTGATATAGAAAAAGAGAATAAAGAGTTGGGAAAGAAGATTTCTTTAAATGAGTTGATAAAGTACTAGGACAAGTGCATATAGATTTTGCTGCAGTGCCAGATGGAATAGGGTAAAAAATGTATAAAAATTTAAGGCTTAGTAAAATAAATTTGAATGAATGGTTAAAAGAAGGTTTTATATAAACATAATTATGTAGTGGAATACTTAAACTCATATGGAAGAAGGAACATAGCAGGCAATTAAAACCTGGAAACTGATACTACTGAATAATAATGATTATAAGCTCTTTATGAGAGTAATACAAAAAAGATTTGAAACTGAAGTGGAAAATGTTATGCAGGATAGTATATATAGTATAAAGGAAAAGGTTGTCAAGAATTATTAATGATAGTTAGAGAAATTGTGGATGATATTATGAATAGAAAGGAAAGAGTGAAATCATGATATGAGATCTTAATAAGGCATTTGATACAACTGGACATGAAATGTTATGGGTAATAATAAAATAATATAAGTGAGAAAGTTAGCAAATTATGTCAGCATATAGTAATAAAGTAAAAATATTTGTAAATGGTGGGTTAAACCAAGATGTACATATAAAGAGTGGTGTAAGACAGGGATGGCCAATGAGTTGTAAACTGTTTGTGTTGGTTATGAATGTGATAGCATGTACAATAAATTACAAAATGAAGGAGTTGGGGTATATAACATCTGAAGGGTTTAGAATTCCAGTTGTGTTAACATATGTAGATGACACTATAATAATTTCAAAAAACAAAATTTGGATAAAATAAAAAATATGTATGTAAATAAAGATAAAAGTAAAGGTTTTGGTGATGTAGTAAAGATGGAGAGTATATATTTTACAGTGAATTAAATTTCTGTATTAGGTATAACATTTGGGAATAAAGACATAAGTAGAATTCAATTGAAAAAATAGAAGAAATAAAACAAACCTGTCTTTTCTGGAGAACACATAAATTATCATGCAGAAAAAAGGCATATTTGATAAATTCAGTACTCGGGAAAAATAGCATACTTTGCAAGTATATTTATGTTTCCAACAGTATTTGAGAAGGAACACTTGCACATATTTTTTTTTTATTTCTATGGAGTTCTAAATTAAACCCAGTAAAAAGAGGAGTTTGTATGTAAATAAAGAGGGAAGAGGTTTAGGGTTAATTAACCCAATGGTATATGCTGCTTCATTTAATTTGTACAAAGTGTTAAAATGGATAAATGAAAAAGAAAAGACATTAGTAGTAAAACTGTATAAATATGAGATATTTTGGGGTATGGTAAAAAAGAGAAAGTGTGTATAAATGAAGTAATATAATGTTACCAAGAAAAAATATGTTTATGGAAAATAAAAAATGATGATATAGAAAAAGGCAGAAAAGTATAGTATAAAAATGTAATGATAAAACCTTACTATGCAAAACCACGGGGAAATCTAACAGATGAAACCAATTAAAGTTAGAACAATAAGAAGGAAATGGTGTAATCAGAAAGTAGAATGTCAAGATTTTTATGGAGACTGGTAATAGGTAAATTACCTGTATAAAGAAATATGTCATATATATAAAAAAAGTGGTAGAATGTTTCATTGTCAAGATGAAATGTAAAAAGAGTAAAAAGTTATAGGGAAAACTATGTAAACAAGTTTTTTCAGAGATATAAAAGAAGTAGATAAAATAAACAGGGATATGATTAAATATTGATATTATAAATACAGAAGTAATGAATATGTTACAAGAATAGATAAATATTATTTTATGTCATGGGTTATAAAGAATGAAAGAATAAACTAAATCATGTTTAATGGTAACAATATTAAATAAAATCAGATGGTTATGGAAAAATGAGGGGGGTCTAATGGGGATGAAAATTTAGTACGATTGTATTTAGTACAATTGTAAAGAAAATTATGAATATGTGTAAATATGTTTGTATATTTGTATATCTATATATTTGTTTGTATATCTATATATTTGTGCATTTGTAACTATTTGCAAATATGTAAATATGTTGTAAATAAGAGAATTTTGTAAAATAAATAAGGGACCCCCTACTCTTTTTCAATATGTGAGTGGGATCAGGTGAGCTACCGCCAACACAACCGCTATTTAACATCTCATCCAAAGGAAACACAATTAGGAGTGCAGCAACCCCCCCTCCCCCTGCATTGCAGTCTTAGCAACCCATTTACCTGGTACATTCTTTTTTTTAATATTGTTTAATCATTGGCCATAGCAAATCAATTTTTGTAAAAGGCTTACTAATGCCCCAAACTGAGCCATAACTGAAACAATAGGCTATAGAAGAAAATGCTATTGGCTCCTCTACAGGTGGTCAGGGTGAAATTCCTTGAATGTCAGTTGTTCATAGCAAAAGACACAGAGGAACATAACACAGACTATTGTTTTCTATAAGAAATCATTACCAGTGAGGTTACCAAGTGTACATTGGCAGTAGTTCACTTATTTTGGGAGATTTCTCCCTTCCGCAAGTTGGTGCACCATGGAGTTGGTATATACCAATTTTGGGAGATGCTGGAGGACAGTGAACCCTTGAAGTTAAGATGTTCAACCTCCTGTGTTTCAGGCATTATTTTTTGGCATTTCTCAAGCTTGCGGTTTTGCCATTCAGCAATCAATAGCAGAATCTTAGCTATTATATGAATAAAATAAAGTCATCACGTACAGTAAAAAATGGACATCAACAATCACAGATTAGAAAATGTAACTGTTTTGTAGATAACAGATTTTCTTTAGCATTGACTATTATACCATTCTAAATAAATCAGTTACTGACATTCTAATGTTTGTATAGGTCTACTGCGATTCCTTGGAAAGCACAAATCTTTCAGAAGTTTTTCCATTTCAGTACTCAGGCTGTGTAGCCTGTATCATATAATCATAAATGTTTTTTCTCTGGGATTCCACTGAAAATGATACTGCACACATGGAAATCCCCAGTTAAAAATGCAATAACTAAACAAACAAGCAATGTTTTTCATGTAAGTGAAACATGAAAAGTAGGTTGATAGAGGCAGGAGTATAACTACTTACTCCTAAAATTCTAAAATTCTTGTAAGAGCTAAATCATGTAACTTTTAATCCCATATTAGAGCAAACTGATATACATATTTATGTAGTCTGCAGGCTACTGGAGCAAAGTTCTCATGTCAAGAATTAATAAGGAGTAAAGCACCTACTAGAAAATGAGTTTTACTCAAAATCTTTTTGATGTGGCAACAAATTGTTTCATTTTTTGTTGACTCAATATAGAATTCAAAACAGTAAATATCCTGTCACTTATCTGGGAAATAAATCTCTAGCATCACTTAAATTATGTATTAAAGGTATAAACTAGTTCCATTAAACATAAAAATAATGCTATAAGGCATCACCAAGTAAACAGTAAATGTTAACTTTAATGCATAAAAATAAGAAGCTTCAGTGTACAGATATTCTGCAAGGCTCTTTAAGTTGTAAGTGAATAGACATGACTGATCACAGGGAAGAAAAACATCACACATCAAGCAAGCATCATTATAAACTGTATTTAAAAGAACAAACCTGTATGTAACTAATCATAAATGGTAGTAATCTTTCAGACATCTCTCTTATGATAATGGTTTAACAAAAAAGGATGTTTAATCCACTCTTTAAACAGTATTATTAAAGATATTATTCACTCGTTTGTGCTTACATACTGCCTATCTTCTTCTTCTTCTTCTTTCGGCTGCTCCCATTAGGGGTCGCCACAGCAGATCAACTGTTTCCATTTCTTCCTGTCCTCTGCATCTTGCTCTGTCACACCAACCACCTGCATGTCCTCTCTCACCACATCCATAAACCTTATCTTAGGTCTTCTTCTTTTCCTGTCACCTGGCAGCTTCATCCTTAGCATCTTTTTCCCAATATACTCTGCATCCCTCCTCAGCACATGTCCAAACCAATGTAATCTTGCCTCTCTGGCTTTGTCTCCAAACCTTCCAACCTGGGCTGACCCTCTAATATACTTGTTCCTAATTCTGTCCACCCTCGTCACACCCAGTACAAATCTTAACATCTTCAACTCTGCCATGTCAAGCTCTGACTCCTGCCTATTTGTCAGTGCCTCTATCTCTAACCCATATAACATAGCTGGTCTCACTGCCCTCTTGTAGACCTTCCCTTTCACTCTTACTGGTACTCGTCTGACACAAATCACTCCTGGCACTCTTCTCCACCCACTCCATCCTGCCTGTACTCTCTTCTTCACCTCTCTTCCACACTCACCAATACTCTGAACTGTTGATCCCAAGTACTTAAACTCATCCACCTTCTCCACCTCTACTCCCTGCATCCTCACCATTCCTCTATCCTCCATCTCATTCACACACATATATTCTGTCTTAGTCGTGCTGACATTCATTCCTCTTCTCCCTAGAGCATATCTCCACCTCTTCAGGGTCTCCTCCACCTGTTCCCTACTCTCACTACGGATCACAATGTCATCTGCAAACATCACAGTCCACGGGGACGACTGTCTGATCTCGTCTGTCATTCTGTCCCTCACCATTGCAAATAAGAAAGGGCTCAGAGCTGATCCTTGATGTAATCCCACCTCCACCTTAAACACATCTGTCACTCCCACTGCAGACCTCACTGCTGTCACACTACCCTCGTACATATCTTGTGCCACTCTTACATACTTCTCTGACACTCCCGACTTCCTCATACAATACCACAACTCCTCTCTAGGCACCCTGTCATATGCTTTCTCTAAATCCACCAAGACACAATGCAACTCCTTCTCTGTACTTCTCCATCAACACTCTCAAAGCAAACATCGCATCTGTAGTGCTCTTTCCTGGTATGAAACCATACTGCTGATCACTAATCATCACCTCCCTTCTTAACCTAGCTTCCACTACTCTTTCCCATAACTTCATGCTGTGACTGATCAATTTAATCCCTCTGTAGTTACTACAGCTCTGTACATCACTCTTATTCTTAAAAATCAGTACCAAAACACTTTTTCTCCATTCCTCAGGCATCCTCTCACTTTCCAAGATTTCATTAAACAATCTAGTTAAAAACTCCACTGTCATTTCACCTAAACACCTCCATGCTTCCACAGGTATGTCATCTGGACCAAAAACCCTTCTGTTCTTTATCCTCTTCATAGCTATCCTTACTTCCTCCTTGCTAATCCACTGCACTTCATGATTCACTATCCGCACATCATCCAACCTTCTCTCCCTCTCATTCTCTTCATTCATCAACCCCTCAAAGTACTCTTTCCATCTGTTCAACACACTCTCCTCTCTTGTGAGTACGTTTCCCTCATTATCCTTTATCACCCTTACCTGCTGCACATCTTTACTAGCTCGGTCCCACTGTCTAGCCAATCAGTACAGGTCTTTTTCTCCCTCCTTAGTGTCCAACCTTTTATACAACTCTTCATATGCCTTATCCTTAGCCTTCACCACCTCTCTCTTTGCCATGCACCTCATCTCCTTATACTCTTGTCTACTTTCTTCATCTCTTTGACAATCCCACTTCTTCTTTGCCAACCTCTTTCTCTGTATACTCTCCTATACTTCTTATTCCAACAACAGGTCTCCTTGTCCTCCTTCCTCTTTCCAGATGTCACACCAAGGACCTTTCTAGCCATCTCTCTTACTAGCTCTGCTGTATTTACCCAGCTATACGGTAACTCTTCACTGCCACCCAGTGCCTTTCTTAACTCTTCCCTGAACATCACCTCACAATTATCTTTTTTCAGTTTCCACCATTTGATCCTTGGTGCTGCCCTCACACTCATCCTCCTCTTCTTGATCACCAATGTCATCCTACGAACCACCATCCTATGCTGCCTGACTACACTTTCTCCGGCCACCACTTTACAGTCTTCAATCTCCTTCAAACTGGCCCTCCTACATAAGATATAATCCACCTGTGTGCATCTTCCTCCACTCTTGTATGTCACCCTATGCCCCCCCCTTGTTAAAATACGTATTCATCACAGCCATGTCCATCCTTTTCGCAAAATCCACTACCATCTGACCTTCTGCATTCCTTTGCTTAACACCATACGTACCCATCACTTCCTCATCCCCTCTGTTCCTTCACCAACATGCCCATTCAAATCTGCTCCAATCACCAGTCTCTCACCCTTGGGTACAGTCATTACCACTTCATCCAACTCACTCCAAAATTTTTCTTTCTCATCCATCGCACACCCAACTTGTGGAGCATATGCACTAACAACATTCATCATTACACCATCAATTTCCAGCTTCATAAACATCACTCTATCAACACTCTTTTCACCTCCAAAACACTCTTAGCATACTGTTCCTTCAGGATAATGCCTATGCCATTTCTCCTCCCATCCACACCATGATAAAACAATTTGAAACCGCCTCCGATACACCTAGCCTTGCTCCCCTTCCATCTGGTCTCTTGCACACACAATATACCAACCTTCCTTCGGTCCATCATATCAGCTAGCTCTCTCCCTATACCAGTCATACTGCCAACATTCAAAGTTCCGACCCTCACTATCACAGTCTTAGCATTTACCTGCCTTCGGGCATGCCTTCCCCCTCTTCTCCTCCTTCGGCCAACAGTAGCCCAATTTCCACCAGCACCCTGTTGACGAACAGTACTGGTGGCGGTCGTTGTTAACCCAGGCCTCGACTGATCCAGTATGTATTTCTGTACTGTTGTCTGCATGTACGATTTGGCAAAATTTTTTGCCGGATGCCCTTCCTGACGCAACCCTCTCCATTTATCCGGGCTTGAGATCAGCACAAAGAAATGCACTGGCCTATGAATTCTGAAATTGAAGGTAAAATTTTAATCCCATTGTCTGCTAAGTTTAGCTAATGCGGTAGACACATTTTTTAAACTTTTCAAAAATGATCCTTTATTTTTTTAAACATATGTTTAGTATTCTAGTCTCCCCTCAATATAAATAGCATTTCTCATTATAAATGCCTTATTGCAGAGTTTCAGGATAGGCTATTTACAAACATCCATGATTTTATTCAGCATATGCAATATACACTCTAGACTTCAGCCCAAGGAGGCTTGTATGTTGTTAGAGAATCTTTTCTTCTGCCTAACCATTACCTAACATCCGTGTATGCCCTTCTATCCTTCCAGCTGGTCTACATCTTCTGACAAATTAATCAGTCATTCTAAGACCAGGATATGTCTCACCCTGCTGACTCTGTGATGCATGAGCTAATAATGATGTGCCATTGCATTCCTATGACCAGAGCTGAATCCAGCACTAGGCAACCTAGGCAGTTGTCTAGGGTCTACTGGCTTGGGGGCTACCACAATGCTTAATTAAACACAATAAAAAAACAAATAATTACATTTCTACTCTAAGGATTCTCTCAATTGTGCATGCATCACAGATTTGAACACTGGAACTTCATTTGCGTGCATCACAGATGCAGTGTGCCACCATGCAATTTCTCATCTGTGCATGCATCTCAGATTTTCATTGGAACTTTCCTACTTTTTGTGCTGGAGTGTGTCACAGATTTAAGCACTGGAATTTAACTTTTCCAGAGAACTTGCTGTGTGAGATAGACAGAAATGCCATGGAAATGAGAAATGCAACTGCTGCTGCCATATATACAGGTGAGACGTCTGTGTCTGTATATGTGTGTGTATATATATATATATATATATATATATATATATATATATATATATGTGTGTGTGTGTGTGTGTGTGTGTGTGTGTGTGTGTGCATAAAATACCCTAGTTAGGGATGGCAGGTTAGTTAATTAACTTGCTCTGGTTCAAACCTCGTACCCTGGTTACAGGTAACAAGATCCTGAATCCTCTACACCAACTGCCAGACTTCATCAGGGGTGCATTTTCAAGGAATTGTAAGCTTCAGTGCATTTTCAGGAAATTATTAGCTTCAAGAAAAGTTTGCTGTTGCTCATGCTCTCTGTTTTCAGCATGTAACTAGTTTGTGTAGTAAATGGCCATCTGTGTTTATGCTATGGAATTTAAAAGCAGTGTTAGTAGGACAACAGGTAGCATACTGGCCTTTGGTGCAGAAGGCTGTGGGTTCTGTTCCCACTCCATGTAAGTGAATTGCTAACACTGTTGTACACTTTAAGGGGTTGGGTGCTGCACTCCTGAGTGTGTCCTCCTTTGGATACGATGCCTAGTAATTATGAACCTGTTGTATGTTTGCCAGCCATTCTCTATTGCAATACTACCAGCTTACCAATTTTATATTTTTTCAATGCAACATAAGCAATTTATTCTTCAAGGGCAGCAGATAATTACTTTATAGATGAAACACTGACATGTACATTTTTTGCCAGCAGCAACCTCTTCATTTTACAGATCTCTTTAATGTGGAATTAATCATATGACATTTTATTTCTGCAGAGATTGTTCTTGTTGACTGATATTGGTGTATTGTAATGACCGACATTTGAGTGGCTTTTTATGTTTGAAATGTTCTAAAATGAGTAGTTTTGTCATTATTGGGTCATACTTCTTGTTTCATTATTTGACATAGTAAGGCCACTGCAGATAAATTTAATTATGGTGGCTGCCAAAAAAGCAATTACTTTAAAATGGAAACCAAAGTTTAAACCAAGTACACTAGTAGTCAATATAGTAGCAAAGGTAAACAACTGGAATTGGGATCTTTAGAAAAGGGAAAGAGCAAATTACATAGGAAACAATGGGAATTGTGGGAACAATACATACAGGGGAGGAATGAGGTTTAAAGAAGGCAGGATTTAAATGACGTATGTAATGTTTGACTAACAATGATTGGGTAGATAATAAATGATGTATAATGTTTGCAACTAAGATTGTACCTGTACAGTCGATGATGTAAAATACTTGCAGGTGGGACTAAGTCAATATGGTTTGTTTTCAGGTATATAAATGTATGATTGCCTGTGTCATAACTGATAATTTAATAAAGATGTTTCTTGTTAAAAAAAAACACTACAAATTTAAAACACACTCCAACAAGTGGTGTTATATTATACAAAGAGTATAATGTAATACAATCAGGAAGGTGAATAAAAGACGATATGCAAGTATTCATATGATCATAGGATCATAGGAGGTTTCTAGGCTAATGGCCCTGGGGTTCTTACAAGCCTAGCCAAGAGTTTATCCCCAAAAAGAAACCTCAGCCAGCACCTGTTGTCTCTGTCAATGAGTGACACAGGTGGAATCCCTGGGACAAATTTGTGGTTTCCCGTCCACTCATCAAGGTTGTGCTTGAAGAAGGTCAGTAAGGTATTCTGTTTGATGTGTATGGGAAGTCTATTCCAAAGATGGGGCAGCCTCTGGGAGACAAACCTGTCTCTCCAGTAGGTTTTGTTGGTGTCGAGCAGGTAATGCACAAGAAGTTAGACTTACGGATATGGAGCATCTCAAGTAGGGCAGGTTCTGAGATTGCCTTGTAGGCAAGACACAGATCACCTCTGAGTAATCTGTATGATACCAAGTAGAGTGGTAGTGATTTGAGCCTGTCCGCATAAAACAGGTATTGGAGGTGATTGATACTCTTTGTGAGGTATTTCTGTGGCCTTTCCAGTTGGTGCAGATGTTTGGAGAGGTACATATCAAATGGGGAGTTATACTCAATTATTGGTCTAATGAGGGAGGAGTATAACCTCCTTTTTTCTGGATGCAATCCATTTACATATGAGATGAACCAAATAAAAGGCTTTTCTGACCATGGCCACTACATGGTGGTTGAATGTGAGATTGTTGTCAACCTGAGTACCTAGGTCTCTCACCACAGGTTGTGTCTTTAGGGGCTTGCTGTTGATGTGGTAATCAGTAAGGGCCATGTTTTTGCCAAATGGTATGGTGATACATTTTTTTGCATTTAGCTTGAGGCCATGACTTTAGCACCTGTCATTAGTTGCTGTGAGACCATCTTGCAGTATGTTAACATCATTTGGGGAGACAGTGTCAGTACTCAACCTACAGTCGTCCACAAACTTGGGCAGCCACAGGCCTTTTGTCTTTGCCTGAACCTCTGAAAAGTAGATGCCAAACAGTAGGGGAGCTAAGACAGATCCCTGGGGAACTCCAATAGTTACAGTTCTGCTATCAGAGGTGGAGGCACCTATTTTGACCTTGAGGGTCCTGTCGGTGAGCTAGTTGGCCACTCACCTGATGAGATAGGGATTTATGCTAAGTTGTGTTAGCTTTTTTGATGATGCTCAAATGGGCGACTGTGTCAAAGGCCTTGGCCAAGTCAAGTTAAGCTGTATATACTGACTTTTCCTCATCCAGGACCTTGGTGACAGTCTCAAAGAAGTCAACCAGGTTCAACAGGCAAGATCTGCCTTTGACGAATCCGAACTGCATGGGGTCAAATATTTGGAGATTGCCTATGTCCTTGTTTATGAGATCCATAATAATACACTCCATGGCTTTAGAGATCGGACTTGTCAAGCTAATGGGATGATAGTTTCTAGGGTTAGTAATGGCACCACCTTTGTGCAAGGGAATGACAATGGCATTTTTCCACTCTGCTGGAATGAAGTCTGCACTTAGGCTGTGCTTGAATAGGGTGCTCAATGGCAAAGCCAGTTCTTGCTGGAAAAGGTGCAGAATACAGCCTGGGATACCATCAGGTCCCATGGAAGCAGTGTTCTTTGCCTTGGATAGGGTCTTTACCACTTGATCTATGAAAATGTGAGGTGCGAGGCAAGTATCGGAGATGTTGATAGGGCCTTTGGGGGATAGGGGGTGAAGTTTGCACTGAACCTATCTGCTAGCAGGTTGGCTAAGTCAACAGTATCAGTGTAAGTGATACTGTTAAGTGCTAATTCGGAATAAGCCTGGGCTTTGCCATGGAGGTTCCTGACGCAACTGAAGAAGGCTTTGTGGTTTCCCTTTGTTTCGGAGGCTAGTTTCGATTCATAAATTGACTATGGAGGTTTTAAAATGTGTGCAAGGGGCTTATACTTTGACAACAGCCCAAAGGAAAACTTAATCTGCCACTGGTAAGATGCATTTTCTTTGGATGTGTGTTTCAACGCAATTTCAATGAATGTGAGTTTCAAGGGCAGAAACATTTACTGTTGTTTATGCCAAGTCTGTTTTCATTGTGAGACTGTATTGTTTTGTTTAGCAAATGGCTATCAGTGTTTGTACTATAAAATTTTAAATAAAAGTTTAAATGTAGATCCAAATATCTCACAAAAAAACACAACAAACACAACTCAAACTATTAAAACAAACAAAAAAAATGCATTTATGGAAAACCTATACACACAACCCGTACAATTAAAACAAAAACATGGGTGTAAATATCTGCAATCATTGTAGAAGTAAAGAAGAAAATAGTCTGCACACGGACAGGTTTGAATAGTATTATGGTAACTGGGGAGAGATAGCCAAGTAATGGGACACCAGAATGGCTGTGGGGAAGGAGGGTTGCTGTAAGAGAGGAGGGATGGCCTGATCCTTTAACCTGCCTAGGGCTGCATTTGACCATGATCCAGCTCTACCTATGACAGTGACCTTAGTGTTTTCTCATCTGCCTTACCATGACTACCTGTCAGCATATCTCTCAACTGTCCAGATTTTCGCAGAATGCCCAGATTTTTGCCTCATATTTTTGGTCTGTTCCTCATAAAATTTGTGTTTTTCAGGCAAATCACTGAAGATTAAAGCCACTAAATAATGACATATATTTGAGTTTCTGACTTCATATCCTTCACAATATATATATATATATATATATATATATATATATACTAACACAAGTCCCAAAATTCTAGCAAATTTCTAAGTTTATAAGAGCAATATTTAAAATCTGTCCCTATTTTTTGGGGCCTTTGCCCCCCCCCCATTATTTCAGGATTTGCCCAGATTTCTTGCATCAAAAGGTTGAGAGGAATGCCTGCCAGCTGTTAAAATGGGTGCATGAAGTCCAAAGTTCTCAGCTACCACATATCAATGAGGGCTTGCCACCACTGTGCAGTGCCTTTTCTACCTCTAACTTGTCTGTACCTGAAGCTATATGAGCCTGGGCATTGGCTTCACTTCTTCTGCCCTAGGGCTGTTCTCCTCTTCTGTTTGTCTTTTAACTCACATCTGAATAGATTTTTCTGTCTTTTGTCAAGGAACTCCATCTTCCTCTTGTCTAATCCCAATAGCCACATTATTTACGAAACTGAACATAGGGTCTATATTATAACCTAGAAGTTACAAAATCACGAATACCCATTCATCGACACAAAATTGTCGAACATCCTCCTCAGTGAACATTCACATCATCGATGGTAGTCCAACAACCCACGACACAATATAACAAACAGTATTAAGTGGTGGGCTTTGCCCCCACACCCACCCTAACAAAATATACTAACGCCGAGATTGCACTACAGTGGGGAAAAGAGCAGATTTAAAATAACGGCCAACTGATTTCTTTCCCTTGGAAAGAAATTGATGATGTAGCCATTCGCTGAAAAGGACGTTCGACACTTAGGTGTCAATTAAAAGGTACTTGTGATTTTGTACCTTTGAGTATTTAATATAGACCCTGAACATATTATTGGACAGATTCAAAGCAATATGCTACACACTTCAACAGTAATTTTATTCATCATACACAGAGTAAACTACAGATTTCAGTTCAAGCAAGCTTGTTTCAAAATAGTGACTGACTAGCCATTCCTAATCCTTACCTAAACTACCTGTCTGTCCCTCAGTCCATGACCAGTGTAACATTAAATCAGTCATGTTGTGAACAGTGGGGTTTCTTATTTTGTTTACTCTTTGATCTAATAGTTATCACCAAAGTGGCACTTATAGATCCATGACAGGGGGTTTCACAGAGTCACCAATTGTAGTCACAAGATATTCCTTTCTGATTTCTGTTCTAGTCAGAGAAATATGTTAGCAGCAGGATCTTACTTACCTCAACAGTTATTAGCTTACAACATGCTTCTAGACCTTTTTTCTTTAAAAGAAATCCAGATTAAATAAATTGAAACCACTGAACAAAAAGAATCCAACAATGACCAGGTACCTCAAAATGAAGATAAAATTTGTAGAACCAGCAAAAGAACAGAGGTAAGGCTCCAGGCTGTACAAACGTTTATTATAAAACACAGGACACAAGTGCTTTCACCAAATAGGCTTCTTCAGGTGTACTAACATAAAGTACTTGCATCTCTATTTATACTAATCATTCAATTGCTTCAATTAAAATTTTTAAAGACATATTGTACTTAAAATATAATATACAGAAAAACATAAAAACAGTATAGTGTGTGTATGAAACACATATAAAAAACACATTTAAAAATACATTTAGAATATATACATAAAAATGATTCATTTACGTAAAGGTTTATTTTTCAGTGTGGGCCTTAAGGGAATATGTTCATTTAAGCCATGTCCCTTTGTTGCCCTTAACCTGATTATCCACCTAGCCTCTAAAGCTTCATTTTGTGTCTTAATATCTCCTCCTCTTATGTTTTCAAATATCCTTCCTATAGCCCTAAATGAAAAAATATTTTGCATACTAGTATCCTTAATATGCCTGGCAAGGGCATTAAACAAACTACCTTTCCTTATATGATACAAGTGTTCCCTAATCCTATCTCTAAAAAACCTATCAGTTTTGCCTAAGTAGAACTTCCTACAAGTTCTACATGTGGCAAGGTAAACTATATGTTGAGAGTCACATCTGGCATTAATAGTAAAAGTAAAGGTCTCACTAGTATCCGGATGCTGAAAATATATACTAGTATCAATAGAACTACAAATTTACACTTGCCACAGGGTCTAGTACCTTTAATAGTACTTGATATAAACTGTTGTTTAGGATAACATAACTGTCTGTGTAAGGATTTTTGATTCTTAAAGGTAAACTGAGGGTATGCCCCTATATATTTATTTATCTGCATATCAGAAGTTAAAATACCCCAGTTTTTATTAATAATGTCAGTATAATGCTTAATATTCCTGGAGTAGCTAAAACTAATTCTAAGGGGTTGCGGATTCTGGGCATGTTTCAAACTCATCTTATCTGCCTTATGTTTAGAGAAATAAGGCTTGGCTTTGCTCTGTCTTAATTTCGTTACAGTTTGCATACCTTGATTAATCAGGTAGGGTTCATAACCTCTTTCATCAAGCTCATATTTTATCTTATTAAGATGTTTAGTAAAATCATCTACATTAGCATTTAATCTGGAAGCCCCTAAAAATTGATTCTGTGCTACATTCTTAAAAATAAAATGTGGATGCATGCTGTCTCTTCGTAATAAGTTATTAACACAACATTCCTTCCTAAATAACTTAACATTAAGAAAGCTTTCCTCAATATGAAAAACTAGTGGTTAATTTATCTAAATACGAACTTTCTACAGCTGAATGTAATATTCTAGCCAAAGGACTTTAATTTATCCCTGCTATGGACTCTAATTGCAGATATTGTACTTGATATAAAACTGTTTACTAGAAACTTAATGTTGAAAATTTTATTTGACAGTAATGCCAATGATAATATTACTGTTTTTAAAAAACCTAGTGTCTTTACACCTAAATTGAACTCACTATTATCTGCCTTTGAGAAATTGTGCATTGATGATGCCTATAGAGTTTTTTATGAGCAAAATCTTAAGAGTAATATAAAGAAATGGCACAATTTAGATAGTCATGAATATATGGCATTAAAGGGTTTACAGACCAACTCTACAATTATGATACACCCTGCCGACAAAGGAGGGCCTATTGTAATTTTAGATAAGGAAGATTATGTTAGTAAAATGTTGTTAATGTTAAGTGATAATACTTTTTATAAAGTTATAAACAAAGTGCATGTATACAGAATGGTTAATTATGTGCACAAACAGTTGAAAGAGATGGTTACAGTGAACTTAATAAATGATAACCTTTATAATTATTTTTTAATTCCTAGCCCCACCATACCAATAATTCAAGGCCTACCAAAGGTGCATAAAAGTTTAGTAGATCCACCCATGAGACCCATAGTAGCTGGCAGGAATTGGTGCACTGAATCTATTTCTATTTTTTTCGAAAAAACACTAAGGAACCTCATTAACCAAACAAGTCACATTCTAAAAGATACTGAACAGTTTGTTAAAGATCTTTATACATTTGCACATGATAGAGCACAGCCTCTATGTACACCACCTTTGTTAACAACACTAGATGTTACTTCTTTATTTACAGTTATACCGAATGATTTTGGTATTAATAGTGTTATTGAATTGATGACTGAAAGTGGAAAGTATGAAGGTAGGTTTATGGATTCTATGTGTTTATTACTAAGACTTGTAGTGGAAAATAATGTTTTTGTTTTTAATGATAAATTCTATTGACAATGTCGAGGCATTGCCATGGGAACATCATGCTTCAACAGCTATGCAAATGCTGTGATGTTAGGATGGGAAAGAGTTTTTTTGGAGAGTAATGAGTTTAAAGATAATATAAAATTATTTTGTAGATTTGTGGACGACCTCTTCTTGGTCTGGGGGGGCTCGATTGATGAATTTTTAACTTTTGTAGAATATATTAACACCACTACTAGTTTTTTGAAGTTCACTGTAAACTACTCTTATAGGGAGGTGAATTTTTTGGATGTCACTGTGCTACAAGATTTAAATGGTTGTTTGAATGTTAAGTTATTTAGGAAGGAATGTCGTGTTAATAACTTATTACGAAGAGACAGCATGCATCCACATTTTATTTTTAAGAATGTAGCACAGAATCAATCTTTAAGGGCGTCCAGATTAAATGCTAATGCAGATGATTTTACTAAACATCTTAACAAGACAAAAGATGAGCTTGATGAAAGAGGTTATGAACCCTACCTGATTAATCAAGGTATGCAAACCATAACAAAATTAAGACAGAGCAAAGCCAAGCCTTATTTCTCTAAACATAAGGCAGATAAGATGAGTTTGAAACATGCCCAGAATCTGCAACCCCTTAGAATTTGTTTTAGCTACTCCAGGAATATTAAGCATTATACTGACATTATTAATAAAAACTGGAGTATTTTAACTTCTGATATGCAGATAAATAAATATATAGGGGCATACCCTCAGTTTACCTTTAAGAATCAAAAATCCTTACGCAGACAGTTATGTTATCCTAAAGAACAGTTTATATCAAGTACTATTAAAGGTACTAGACCCTGTGGCAAGTGCAATTTCTGTAGTTCTATTGATACTACTATATATTTTCAGCATCCGGATACTAGTGAGACCTTTACTTTTACTATTAATGCCAGATGTGACTCTCAACATATAGTTTACCTTGCCACATGTAGAACTTGAAGGAAGTTCTACGTAGGCAAAACTGATAGGTTTTTTAGAGATAGGATTAGGGAACACTTGTATCATATAAGGAAAGGTAGTGCATTTAATGCCCTTGCCAGGCATATTAAGGATACTAATATGCAACATATTTTTTCATTTAGGGCTATAGGATGGATATTTGAAAACATAAAAGGAGGAGATATTAAGACACAAACTGAAGCTTTACAGGCTAGGTGGATATTCAGGTTAAGGGCAACAAAGGGACATGGCTTAAATGAGCATATTCCCTTAAGGCCCACACTGAAAAATAAACCTTTACATAAATTAATCATTGTTATGTATATTTTATAAATGTATTTTTAAATGTGTTTTTTATATGTGTTTCATACACACACTATACTGTTTTTATGTTTTTCTGTATATTATATTTTAAGTACAATATGTCTTTAAAAATTTTAATTGAAGCAATTGAATGATTAGTATAAATAGAGATGAGACTCAAACCCTGCACCTTGTGTTTGTAAGGCAAACACCTTAACCATTAGGCCACCCTCCCAACACCTGAAGAAGCCTATTTGGTGGAAGCGCTTGTGTCCTGTGTTTTATAATAAACATTTGTACAGCCTGGAGCCTTACCTCTGTTCTTTTGCTGGTTCTACAAATTAAAACCATTGTCCATCATCAACTGTTCCCTATCTTCTCTATATAGATTGCCTATTCAGTATCCCCATGACATCAGTATAGCTGATGCCTGGAATAGGTGACCAACTTATATTAAAACAAGCACTCCTGCAGATATGTTTAAGTACAATTTGCATCAGAGATCATCCATGTGCAACTAACAATGGGCAAAACTGCAATCCAAATTGTAGCTTGCTACAGATCACCCACCATGGCCCAGGACCCCCATTCTGCATTTCTGGAGACACTGGGAAATATGAAGGTCCTACCAAACACCCTAATACTGGGTGATTTCAATTACCCAAACATAAACTGGGAGAACTACTCAAGTACTAACTCCCTTGCCCAACGCTTCCGAGAATTTATAAACTCGAATGCCCTGGATCAACTGCTCAACACCTCCACCACAGGGAACATCATATTGGACCTGGTCATCACCAACATGGGCGACTGGTATTCCACACCGGAGGTCAATATTGGTTAGATCAGACCATAGACTAATCACTCTGGATATCCACATTCCACCCCCAATCAAGGAAACCACCATAAAAAACTTTCCAAAAGCAAACTTCACGTTACTTAAGACCGAGGTGGAAAGGTTCACAGCCCCCATGCTAAAGGACAATGCTGTCCAAGCTGCTGAAACCTTTACAAAGGCACTCTATGAGCCTCTGCAGGAATGCATGGATAGTGCTATCCCAAGTAAAACCAAGACTCACTCCTCCAAGAAAAGGAAACCAGTCTGGTGGACCCTGCCATAAACAAGCTATACAACAGAAGGAGTAAACTAGTACAGAAAAGAGTAAAATCCCAAGAAGGAAAGACATCCCTGATCAGTATCAGCAAGAAACTATGATCCCTCATTAAATCATCCAAGGCTAGTTTTTAAAGAAAAATTGCAATGACTCCAAAGATAACCACAAAGCATTCTTTAGCTATGTCAAGAACCTAAGTGGAAACTCTCAGATCTGCTCTGAGTTAGTGCAGAATGACACAAAATACACTGAACTGACTGATATTGCCAACATTCTGGCAGACAGGTTTAGTGCAAACTTCACCCCCCTCTCACCCACTAAAGGGCCCATAACTATACCAGAAGAATGTAGGGCCCCATCAATCACAACCACACAGGTTAAAACAGCCCTATCCAAAGCCAAAAACACAGCTTCAATGGGACTGGATGGTGTCCCAGGTTGTGTCTTACAAGAGCTCCAAAATGAATTAACCCCTCACCTAAACACACTGCTCAAACTCAGCCTCTCTACAGGCTATGTACCCACAGAGTGGCGCACAGCAACAGTTATCCCACTCCACAAAGGTGGAGCCACAATGGAGCCTGGGAACTATCGCCCTAAAAGCCTGACTAGCCTGGCCTGCAAGGCTTTGGAACGCATCATCATAGAACTCATTAACAGAGACATTGGGAACCTCCAAACCTTGGACCCTACCCAGTTTGGCTTTGTTAAGGGCAGAACATGTCTCCTAAACCTGGTGGACTTCTTTGAGATGGTTACCAAGGCATTAGATGAGGGAAAGGAGGTCTACACAGCCTACCTAGACCTCGCAAAGGCTTTCAACACCATTCCCCATTCTAGTATTATAGACAAGCTCACCAGCTTGAACATAAACCCCTACATCATGAGATGGGTTGCCAAATGGCTCATGGATAGAACCCACATGGTGAGAGTTGCAGGCTCTATGTCCGACTCTAAACTGATTACAAGTGGTGTCCCCCAGGGGTCAGTCCTAGGACCCCTCCTGTTCGGAATATACTTCTCAGAGGTACAGGCAAGCATAGGAGGGCTATGGCTGAACAAGTTTGCAGACGACTGCAATCTAGGGGCCATAATTGATTCTCCGGCTGGTACAGACACCCTCCAGATGAGTCTCACTGAGACGGATACCTGATGTCAAAATCATGGCCTCAAGCTAAATGCCAAAAAGTGCATAGTCATCCCCTTTGGAAAAAACAAAGTACCCACAAACTACCACATAGGTGATAGTCCCCCAAAGACAGAAAATGTAATAAGGGATCTGGGGACCCAAGTAGATAGTAATCTCTCCTTTGATAATCATATTGCCAAGGTGGTTAGAAAATCCTTCTATGTGGTCCACCTAATCACAAAAGGGTTTGCATCTAGAACAAAAGAGGTTCTTGTGCCTCTCTACTCATCACTCATTAGACCCGTCATAGAATACAACGCCCCATTTGGGATGTACCTTACAAGACACCTGCAACAGCTGGAAAGACCACAAAAGTACCTCACCAAGAGGATTACTGACCTCAAACAGATGCCCTATGCAGCCTGACTCAAGAAACTCCAGCTGTACTCGGTTGCATACAGCTTACTCAGAGGTGATCTCTGCCTGACATACAAGGCCATGTCCAACCCAGAATTGATGGACATGCTCCACCTAAAAAAAAACAAATCCCGGAGAACCACATGCTCTAGAGATATAAACTTCACCACAACAATAAACAGGACATGCTGGAGGGATAGATTCCTATCCCAGAGACTCCCCATGCTTTGGAACGGGATTCCAATATGCATCAGGCAGAGTCCCTCACTAACACTCTTCAAGAGAAACCTTGACAGGTGGATGGGAAACAGAAAATTTATCCCGGGGATCACTGCAGTGGCTCTGCTGGACAGTGGCACAGGGAACTAATGGCTCTGCTGGACAGAGGCACAGGGAACTAATCTAAGGGGGTGGCGAAAGCCAACACATTCTGGCTAGGCTTATAAATGCCCTTGGGCAGATAGCCTAGTACTTACCTATGAACCTATGGACACATTATAGGGATAACTATTTTGGTATATTGGCAGGCTAAAATGGCATTATTTGTATATATGTATGTATCATTGTGGTGCAAACTACAGCCCTTCTCTTAAACATAACCTAGCTGATTATTGTTTAGTAGCTCATCCAGGATTATCCATTGCTGTCATATCCAAACACAACCTAGATATCTGGTGCACCTTAACATTCATATGAAATTAAATACGAATGTACTGAACATTTATTTGCTTTGCCAAATGAACCGTGAAGTATTTTTACTGAGCATCTTATTTAGCAAATGTCAGTGTTGCTGAAAACTTGTTTTTCTGAAAGAAGTAAGTGAGTTGGTTTTAGGAGTGGGGGAGTTGTATTGCATCATCTCTGGACAGATAGTTGAGAAGAAGCTAGAGAGGAGGAAAGAGTCCAAGTGAGCATTTGTAGACTTGGGGAAAGAATATGACAAGGTCCCAAGAAAGCTGATTTGTGCAGCACTGTGGTGGTTCAAAGTCACAGTAACATTAGTAGAATTAGTGGAAGCTATGTACAAAGACCCAATGACTGAAGTATGAACAGTGCTCGGTCTCACAGAAGGGTTCACAGTGGCAAAGGGTGTACATCAGGGTTCAGCTCTGAGCCCATTGCTCTTCTTACTGGTGATAGATTACATTAGCAAACAGGTCAGAGGAGACAGATCAACAAAGTTGCTGTATGCAGATATGGCATTAAAGGCAGACTCTTAGCAAGAACATCAGCAAAGGACAGGGGAATGGCATGCAAAACTGAAGACACATGGGATTAAACTAAGCTATCTGCCCAAGGGCATTTACAAGCCTAGCCCATAGTTTTATTGGCTTCATACACCTTTAGTATGAACTATACCCATTATTTTATTTGCTGTGCCTCTGTCGAGACAGTGACACTGAAGTAATCCCTAGGTATATCTGCGATCTCCCATCCATTGGTCAAGATTTCTCTTTGAACAGGCAGCGTGCTGCTCTGCCTCACATATACTGGATTTTTTTTTAGCAGAGTCTTTGGAGGTGATGAATCTATCCCTCTCCCCTTGCGTCCTATTTAAAGCCGTGTCCGAGGTTTAAGGAATCTCCCTCCCTTGTGGCTGAGATGGATTTTTTATTTTGAAGCATATTCAAAAAATATATTCATCTGGCCTGGTTTTGACATGGCCAATATTAGGCACAAGGTCACCTCTGAGCAAACATTAGCGGCTTGATAGGAGCTGGGTTTTTCTTTCAATTTTTACATAGGACAGATTTTTTAGACCTTTGGTGGCCTCTCCAGCTGGCCTCTCCAGCTGCACTCCCAAGCGAGGGTCGGTCTACATTCCAGATAGAATTGTACGCTCTCATTAGAGGGTCTGATGATGAGTGAGTAGATGTAAGAACCTCCCTTGATCCTAGTGCCTTAGAGAATGTCTTCCTGGTTCACTTTAGCTACATGGGTGTCCGTACTTTGTATTTACACTATGTGTCAGAATGTCCCTACCTCCTTCTTCTGTTCCCTGAGGCTCTCTTCTGCTCAATGTATTCAGTAACTATTTGGTAGCTTTGGTAAGCAACCTATTTTTTTGTTTTGGCATTTAACTTTAGACTATGCATTTTGGCATCTAACTTTAGGCCGTTTCCTGGAGATCTCTGTGTGTTCTGTGTGATCAGTATTTTTGTTATCTGTGTTCAGAGTTGTTTTTCATCTACCAAGCTTTGTCAGCCATAACCCTGTGTTGCTTGTGCCCCAAAACAAAGTGTTGTTAAGAGTACTTGTAGGACTGTAGAATGGGGACTCCAGTCTGTGTCAGGCTTTGAGTCTGACATGGCCAGCAACTCTGACCCTGTGGAGTTTCTGTCCCAGGTCAGTTTACAGCCCCTGTGGGGTGTGGTGTTTAAGTTAATATGATACCAGGTGAATCAATGATGGGTTAATATTTAAAGATGATAGTAGGCCTCCTTAATGAATCGGTGTATGAGCTGTATGGCCTCCTTTCCCTCATCAGGCATGCACTTTGAAAACTGTGAAAAAAGTTAATTAGAAAGTGGTGATCTTTTTGAAAACCAAGCCAAAAGCAAACTAGGTTGGATCCAAAAGTCCTTAAATTCTATGAGGTTTATTTATTTATACTGCAAATAAGACAGTGGTTGTGGCAGCAAACTGGGGAAATCAGAAGAAGCTAGGAACTGAGATAGAAGGGAGGATAGAAGAACAGGTTAATAGCTTCAAGTATCTGGGAGGGGTGATTGAAGAGAAGGAAAGCCTGAATGAAGAGGTCAAAGCTAGAATCATGGGGGCTGCAGCCAACTGGCAGAGAGTGTCAGGTGTAGTGTATGACAGAAGAATGCTAAAGAAACTGAAAAGCAAGATGTACAAAACAGTGGTGTGACCAGTACTACTGTATGGTACAGAAGCCTGGGCAGTAAAAAGCAAAGCAGATGAGGAAGCTAGAGGTGATGGGAATTAAGTGCCTGAGGTGGGTGGTAGGATGCACATTGTGGGACAAGATGAAGAAATATGGACATAAGAGCAGAAGCCAAAGTAGCTCCAATTGCAGAAAAGATCAAAGACAACAGGCTACAGTGGTTTGGGCATGTGCAGAAAAGCAGAAGACAATTTGGTGAAGATGATTTTTGGACAGACAGGAAGAACTTAAGAGGAAATGAGGGCATCCAACAAATAGGTGGATGGATTGTGTGAGAGAAGATGTGTGACAGTCAGGACTAAGTGTTAAAGAAGGCAGGAGTGTAGCATTGAATTGAGAGAAATGGCAACAGTAAAAATGGGAAAAAGGGGGTTGATGATGACAATGATGATGATTGCTGATTAGGATTAGAGTAAGAGCTAAGTAAAGGGATATTTTTAGTGTTCTGTGTATATGGTTTTGTTTCAGAAGTAAGTACAAATACCCTTCATAGAAGTTAGTGGGTTGGTATTAGGGATGAGACTATGTGTGCAGATGTATGTGGGTTAGGGTTAGAATAAGGTCTAGGTAAGGGGATTGGTGGATTTAGTGTACCTTGAGTCCTAGACAGTTTTCATGCTATGGGTCCCTCTCCCTGACACACGTTTATTGGAGCAATGCATAAATACACATTCATTTGGGCTAATCTTCTTGATGTAAGACCATTCAAACTGCTGTCATTATAGCCTATCAAATGTTTATAACTATCAGTTGCAACTACTTGACTATGTATACCTCAGATGTCTGGTTATGATAAAAAAAAATGGTCACAGTAAAATATTCCAGCCAGCTTTACAGAAACACACACTGGTCCTGTAAATCAGAATAATAACTGGTTTGTAGGACTAGTGTGCAAACCATATGAATGAGCTTTTAACTTGATTGTGATAGTAGGGTAAGCCATTCTTATCCACAGACAGCCCCATTTTCAGCAATTATAGTATCATTATTGACTGTGTAATGCTCAGATGTCTGATTGTGGTAAAATAATAGTTATGGACACAATGGTGAGTTAGTTTTAACTTGATTGTGACAGTAGGGTAAGCCATTCTTATCCACAAACAGCCCCATTTTCAGCAATTATAGTATCATTGTTGACTATGTAATGCTCAGATGTTATATTGTGGTAAAATAATAAATATAGAAGCAATGTACTTCAGGTTTGTTTCACACAAACACATAGTAGCCCACGTATTCCAACTTGTTTCACATAAATGCACACTAATCCTACAAAGACAGATCAAATGACTACAAGGCAAGTTACAACCATCCACACACAATCGCCACACTTACCCAACATCTATAGCCACTTAGCCACGAGCAAATTATCTGATCTTAATAAAAAAATCTCAACCTCTTAGAACACAATTCAGGAAAAAAGTCAAAAAGTAAAGAGAGACAAGGGCCCAGAAACATATCCTTACAAAAGCGGATAGAATAAATCCTTTTGCAATTCTAAAAAACATGACATCTGAAACCCAAATGCTTGCCATTATTTAGTGTCTCCAATCCACAACAATTTGCCAGAAAACCACAAATTTTATAAAAAACAAACCAAAAAATAGGAAGCAAAATCAGGGACATTCAGCAAACTCAGACAGTTGACAGCTATGTGATTTCAACTTAGTTTCTTATAAATAATAGCCAGCCCAGAAGTACTTCAACTTATTGAACACAAATAAACATTAGTCCTGTAAAGATAGATGGTTACCCAAGCAAATGATAAGAAGATAAGTTACTTTTATTAACATACAGCCCCCCAGCAGTTACATCCACTTTTGTGTATACACCTCATTTGACTGTGATAAAAAAATAATATATCTCAGTCTCTTAATGCAAGAATTAGGGAAAGACCAAATAATAATGAGGAACAAAGGCCCATAATCAGAGAAATATTTTAAATATTCTTCCTATATATTCAGAAAGTTGCTATAATAGCTGTTACATTGGCATGCAATTTCTAAAGTATATAAAGTCTGAAACTCAGATATTTTTCATTATTTAATGATTGAACTCCTCTGTGATTTGCCAGAAAACCACAACTTTTATGAGGAACATATCAGTTTGCAAGTTGCTTCCATCCACAGTACTCCCCCACCTCCTGGATAGCTGCCAGCATATTAAAAAATTATACAAATTTATGTTACATAAATGCCATTTATATCAGACTTTAAACTGAGAAAATAAAGATTGTTGTTTTTATCCAGAGCACAGATCGCCTCACATTCTGATTGCCTGCCAGCATATTAAAAAGGAGCAAAGCAAATATTCCAGTTTATTTCAGACAAATGCATATTAATGCCAGGCTTCAAACTGAACAAATGAAGAAGCACGTTGCGTTCATCCACAGCACACTCCCTCTCCCTGGCTACCTTACAAAAGAGCAAAAATACCAGTTTTATTAAACACAAACACACTAACACTAATCTTTAATGCCAGACTAGACTTTCAGCAAATGAAGAGGGCAAGTTCCTTTCATCCACACTGCACTCCTCCCACAGCTGACTGCTTAGCAGAAAATTAAAAAAAATACTGCAGTTTATTTCACATGTGCACTCTGGCCATTAATATCAAACATTAAACTGAGCAAATGAAGAAGACAAGTTGCTTCCTTCCAAAGGACATATGTCCAACTCCCAACTGCCAGCATATTAAACATTTTCTATTTTTGTTTCACATAAATGCACCTTAGCTCTTAATGCTTAATGTCAGATTTTAAATTGAGAAACTGAAGAGGGCAACTTGTTTTTTATCCACAGCACACTCCACACCCTGGGATGGCTGCCTGTCAGCATATTAAAAAACAGAAAATATTCCAATTTATATTATGCAAATGCACATTAGCCCTTAATACCCGACTTTAAACTGATGAAATGAAGAGGGCAAATAGCTTTCATCCACAATATATCCCCAACACACACACACACTCACACACACACACACAGTAGCTGGCTGTAAGCATATTAAAAAATATTATTCCAATTAATTTCACATAAATGCACCCTAGTCCTTAATGTCGGACATTAAACTAAGTAATAAAAGAAGCACATTCCTTATATCCACAGCAGAGATAGCCACCCCATTCTGATTGCCTGCTGGTATTTTTTTTAAAGTGCAAAGCAAACATTCCAATTGATTTTACACAAACTTTGAAATGAGAATATGAAGAGAGAAAGTATTGCACAGCAAGGTTTGTAGATTACTAATCTGTCACATGTTCAACATGGTGTGTCAGCTGTGACTCATAATTAATAATTGTACTAATGTCAAACTTCCCTTTGTAGGCAGGCCAGATAAAATGCCCATGTAGTAATGGGATTGGATTAAGGACAGTTTTTGAGTTTGTTACTTCATGAAAATTAGAAAATAAAAATGTTTTCACTATAAATAACCCTAGTAACACTAACTTAAAAAAATTGAATAACAAGAAAAAGAATAGGATTCTAAGAAGTACAAAGATATCAGATACTATTAAATGAATTCCAATAAAATAAAAGAAAAGGGGTATGATTTAATTAAGATGAAAAAGAAGAAAAATAACAGGAGGCTGACAGAAATAAAATATTAAAAGAAAGAGTTCTAGGGGATCAAACTGTTTCTAATATATGGAAGGAGCAAAACAGTGGTGGAAAAAATTTTTTGCTGATGTGTGTTCATTGAATGAAAGTGAAATTTTTGTTATAGATGGTTCTATTATTAAAAATGGCCAATAAATTGAGTGTAAATTGAGAGTAATGGTCAAGAATAAAATAACTGTTTCCTCCCTCCCTGGGCTAAAGTTAGCAGAATTTTTTGATATATTACACAGAATTTTTAAGAGCTGAAGTACAACAGCATATTATTTCAAGTGGGTACATACAATTTATTTACTACCCCATTAAATTATGTGAAAAAAGTATTTTGTTGATAATTGAAATGACGGATGTCATCTCTTTAGATTTTATACTTTGTGATATTATTCCTTCACCTAAATGGACAGATTATCAATGGACCAAGGTACTTATGGATAATGCATGGCTGAGACAACTGTGTTTGGTTAGCAGTATTAAATCTATTAAATTGTGAGAAGAATTTATTTTTGATGTTTGTACGATTGCTAAGGATGGCATATGTCTCAGTTATTATTTATTTATTTAGTTTAGTTTGTTTACTGTGTAGTACACTGATCAATATAGACCATATGCAGGCACAGCCTCATTGAAGAGATTCACAATAAAAGAAAATAGAACAAATTTACAATCACATGATAATCACAGAAGGTAGATAATCCCACAGACAACCAATACAATATGTAAATAATATTAGCAGTATAAAAAATCAAATGTGAATTTATTTTAGTAGTGAATATGAGAGGGAGACAGAGCTGAGAACAGAGGATCAAAGTAGAAGTGATGCAGGTGACCAGTGGAAAACCGCTTGCAGTTAGTTTTTTATGAAGGTGTTTTTTTGAGTTGAGCTGAAGGTGGGAAAAGAGATTTATTTAAGGTGGTGGAGGAGGGATTGCCAGACTTTGGGTGCAAGAACAGAGAAGTAATGCTCGGTACACTGCAGTTTACATTGGGGTGTCTGGGTGAGGGAGTTAATTGGGAGAGGTTGTAGGGGTGGTTTTAGTATGGAGTTTGGCTGCAAGCGGTAGAAATGCACCTGGTTGAAGTAGTTTGAAAACAAGAGACTCTAGGAGTAGTGCAGAGCTGTAAGAGAATGATAGCTATTTGGTCTTGGGGAGGGAGATGCAATGAAGTTCCTGAGGAGAGGAACTGGAACTGAATTAGCAAATTTTGTTTTCAATGGACTGTAGAGTAGGTGAGTTTTTTAGATGTTGTGGCTATGATGGGGGGCCTGTATTCAAGTTGAGCAAGAAGGTCAATGGAGATATTTTCAAGGACCAGAATAAAAGACAACTGGTCTTTATCCTGGTGTTTTCAATGTGGTTTTGTAAATTAAGTGACTGGTCTAGCCATAAACTTAAGTATTTAAAGGATGTGGTTGTTTCCATTGGGCAACCATTGAGATCTACAATGTTGAGATTTTGTAGGAGTGTTTTTTTAGTTTTTGTGAAGTTGCAAATATTAGACATTTTGTTTTAGAGGGGTTTAGGAATAGGTTACAGTTGTTTAACCAAGAAATAAAGGCGTTTAAGTCAGACTGAAGCTGGGTTTATATAGCTGATTGTGAGAGACTGGATCAAAGAACAACAATGTCATCTGCATAAAGAGTAATACGAAGGTTAGGAAGATCAGAGTGCAGCTTGTTAATAAAGACTGAAAAAAAGACAGATGAGTATGGCTCCCTGATAAGGAGTTCTGACTTCAATAAGGATGGGCCTAATTGGACACTGAAATATCTATTTGTTAAGAAATGTTGGGATAACCTCAAGTTCTTGAAGGGAGTAAAGGAGCAGGAAGTGGTCAATTAGATTAAAAGCTTTGGCAAGGTCAATGAAGAGAGCTTCTGAAAGTTTTCCCTTATCCATGTTGAGAAGGGTCTCATCTGTAATTGACCACAGTACTGTCACTATTTTACAACCAGCCCACAATCCATGCTGTTTAAGAGTGAGGAGGTGGTACTGTTGGATGTAAGTAGACAGTTGGTTGTAGATAAGTTTTTCAAGTATTTTCCCAGGTGCAGGGAGGATGGAGATATGTCTGGCATCATAAAAGATTTTTCTGAAGAAGTTTGCTTATTGAGCAAACGAAAAGTGCTTTATTAAACTTTGGTTTTGGATTTTGTTTCAACCTGGTGGTTTTTTCGTCACTCACCGAACTGTTCTATCGTCAGTATTTACAAGGGCTGAAGAACTATGATAGAGTCATACTAGTACTTGTTGTTCAAGGACTTGAGTGCATGTGTGATCTGGTGGATACTGGTACCAAACAAGCAACTAACCATCACGCTTTCCTTGCTCAGTCTGGTAAGAGGCACATCTGTAAGTCTTATAATGTAGTTACCTATTAACAAGAACATTTGGTTTAGCCAATGTCTACCTTATGGGCTCAGCATCTGTCACTTTGAGACTATTTGTAGAAGTAGGCTTAATATGCTGAGTGGGCTTTGTTCCTGTGTTATACTTTGGAAGTCTTTATGGTTTAGGCATGTTAATCTTCAGAAACTCAGTTTATGATGGATTATGTGCATTGTGATGGCTTTGGAGAGGTGTTCTGTGTGGTGTACTGCTGACAATTTTGCTGTCTGAGTTTAATGTGTGTGAGAGTTTTATATTTTATATATATATATATATATATATATATATATATATATATATATATATATATATATAAAATAGATATAAATATTATATATTTATATCTCTCACACAGCGTAAGGCTGTTTGAGTAATAGAGGATTGTCAGACAGCACAAGACAATTCTTATACTGTCTCAAGATACCCATCACAATCAGGCTGGCTAGAAAGTTATGGGTAAGTGCTGGTCCGTAATACCAACAGGAATGACTCTGGTGACAGGTGTAACTATAACTGCTTGGAGTTTCGTTTTAGAATAATGTTTGGGTGGACTTGCTACTGAGTATTTAAATTTCAATACAAAACAACTATAATGGAAATCTTCTACTACCAGCAAGAATCAGTAAACTAATTATAGTAAAAAAAAAAAATCACTAATTTGATACTAATACCATTGCCATCTATCCATTTTTTCCAGACTATCTGGAAATTAAACTGATTGTCCAGTAGTCTGGAAAACACTGAACAAACTCTTGTATTCTGTTTCAAAAAAAGAAGCAGACTATCGGAGTTTGTTAAATCTGTGGATCATGCCTCTCGAGTGTACATTATGAGGAACGTTCCTCATTTGGGGTCTTAAAATGTTTATCTTCCTCAAAGTACCACATTGAAAGGGTCTGTCACACATTCAGAGTTGGGCATTTTTGTAACTGATACCCATGGTAAATGGAACTAAATCATATTAAGCCATTAAAAAAACTTTTCTACAAGTAAAAATAATACATTTAAACTATCCTATGAGCTTCTTACTTGAAGTTATTAGTAAGCTGTTGGGAAGTGTTCCACATTTTGCTCATTTGTTCCACATTATGAGAGGTAGTGTTCCTCATTTTGGAGATGGAAAGTTGTGAGCTATGCTGTGGATTTACTATGCTTTTTTTTACAAAAAGCAATAGTAAATCCGCTTAAAAAAGGTACAGTGACGAATGGAAAAAGAGGATGTTTCTACTCTGACACAATGATGATACCATTAAGTGGGCGGTGAGTGGATGGAGAATGGGGGGATTATGGGAGGTGCAGGGGTGTGGCCTAAGTTTGGTTTTAGTCACAACAAAAGGTGGCAACCCTAGATACTAAAATCTGTGCAAGCAGTATTTGTAAACTTAATATTAAGCAATTTTAGCAAAGGTCTTCTAGCCTGGTGATTTTTTGCAAAATGACACTTGTATGCTTATTGTCAAGAGCCAATGAACTGGGAGAGAGAGGGAATTATGTTGTCAAATTATCATAAGGGGCAGGCAACAACAGATACACTGAGCTTAACAACACAACTACAACAAGGTAGATGGGAGGGAAAAACAATTAGACCCTTAGCTCTGAGCTAACTTGCCTGGAACTGCCCAATGCAAAGACAAATCCTAAACTAGCCTGACATACAATCAGTACATACTAATGAAACCAGCGCTCAACAACAACAGTTAGACCACTTAAAACAGCAAAAATACAGTGCAACTATGTACTGGAATCACTTCTTCTTCTTCCAGCTGCTCCTGTTAGGGGTCGCCACAGCTGATCATCTGTTTCCATTTCTTCCTGTCCTCTGCATATTGCTCTGTCACACCAACCACCTGCATGTCCTCTCTCACCACATCCCCTATCTTAGGCCTTCCTCTTTTCCAGTTGCCTGGCAGCTTCATCCTTAGCATCTTTTTCCCAATATACTCTGCATTTCTCCTCAGCACATGTCCAAACCAACATAATCTTGCCTCTCTGGCTTTGTCTCCAAACCTTCCAACCTGGGCTGACCCTCTAATATACTTGTTCCTAATCCTGTCCACCCTTGTCACACCCAGTGCAAATCTTAACATCTTTAACTCTGTCACGTCCAGCTCTGACTCCTGCCTTTTTGTCAATGCCACTGTCTCCAACCCATATAAAATAGCTGGTCTCACTACCTTCTTATAGACCTTCCCTTTCACTCTTACTGGTACTTGTCTGTCACAAATCACTCCTGACACTCTTCTCCACCCACTCCATCCTGCCTGTACTCTCTTCTTAACCTCTCTTCCACACTCACCATTACTCTGAACTGTTGATCCCAAGTATTTAAACTCATCCACTTTCACCACCTCTACTCCTTGCATCCTCACCATTCCTGTATCCTCCATCTCATTCACACACACATATTCTGTCTTAGTTCTGCTGACCTTCATTCCTCTTCTCTCTAGAGCATATCTCCACCTCTCCAGGGTCTCCTCCACCTGTTCCCTACTCTCACTACAGATCACAATGTCATCTGCAAACATCATAGTCCACGCGGACTCCTGTCTGATCTCGTCTGTCAACCTGTCCTTCACCATTGCAAATAAGAAAGGGCTCAGAGCTGATCCTTGATGTAATCCCACCTCCACCTTAAACGCAACCTTCACTCCCACCGCAGACCTCACCACTGTCACACTACCCTCGTACATATCCTGTACCACTCTTACATACTTCTTTGACACTCCCGACTTCCTCATACAATACCACAACTCCTCTCTAGGCACCCTGTCATATGCTTTCTCTAAGTCCACAAAGACACAATGCAACTCCTTCTAATCTTCTCTGTACTTCTCTATCAACACTCCCAGAGCAAACATCACATCTGTAGTGCTCTTTCCTGGCATGAAACCATACTGCTGATCATTAATCATCACCTCCCTTCTTAACCTAGCTTCCACTACTCTTTCCCATAACTTCATGCTGTAACTGATCAATTTAATCCCTCAGTAGTTACTACAGCTCTGCACATCACCCTTATTCTTAAAAATCGGTACCAAAACACTTTTTCTCCATTCCTCAGGCATCCTCTCAATTTCCAAGATTTCATTAAACAATCTAGTTAAAAACTAACTCCACTGCCATTTCACCTAAACACATCTATGCTTCCACAGGTATGTCATCTGGACCAACAGCCTTTCCATTCTTCATCCTCTTTATAGCTATCCTTACTTCCTCCTTGCTAATCCACTGCACTTTATAATTCACTATCCGCACATCATCCAACCTTCTCTCCCTCTCATTCTCTTCATTCATCCGCCCCTCAAAGTACTCTTTCCATCTGCTCAACACACTCTCCTCACTTGTGAATATGTTTCCCTCATTATCCTTTATCACCCTTACCTGCTGCACATCTTTACTAGCTCGGTCCCTCTGTCTAGCCAATCGGTACAGGTCCTTTTCTCCCTCCTTAGTGTCCAACCTTTCATACAACTGTTCATACGCCTTATCCTTAAACTTCACCACCTCTCTCTTTGCCATGCACCTCATCTCTTTATACTCCTATCTACTTTCTTCATCTCTCTGACAATCCCACTTCTTCTTCGTCAACCTCTTTCTCTGTATACTCTCCTGTACTTCCTCATTCCACCACCAGGTCTCCTTGTCCTCCTTCCTCTTTCCAGCCGTCACACCAAGCACCTTTCTAGCCATCTCCCTTACAAGCTCTGCTGTAGTTACCCAGCTATTTGGTAACTCTTTACTGCCACCCAGTGCCTGTCTTAACTCTTCCCTGAACTCCACCTCACAATTACCCTTTTTCAATTTCCACCATTTGTTCCTTGGTGCTGCCCTCACACTCCTCCACCTCTTCTTGATCACTAATGTCATCCTACAAACCACCATCCTATGCTGCCTAAGTACACTTTCACCTGCCACTACTTTACAATCTCCAATCTCCTTCAGACTAGCCCTTCTACATAAGATATAATCCACCTGTGTGCATCTTTCTCCACTCTTGTATGTCACCCTATGCTCCTCCCTCTTGTTAAAATATGTATTCACCACAGCCATGTCCATCCTTTATGCAAAATTCACTATCATCTGACATTCTGCATTCCTTTCCTTAACACCATACCTACACATCACTTCCTCATCCCCTCTGTTCCCTTCACCAACATGCCCATTGAAATCTGCTCCAATCACCACTCTCTCACTCTTGGGTACAGTCATCACCACTTCATCCAACTCATTCCAAAATTTTTCTTTCTCATCCATCGCACACCCAACTTGTGGAGCATATGCACTAACAACATTCATCATTACACCATCAATTTCCAGCTTCATAAACATCACTCTATCTGACACTCTTTTCACCTCCAAAACACTCTTAGCATACTGTTCCTTCAGGATAACCCCTACACCACTTGGGTCTACTTTAATTAAATGAAAGCAGAATCTGTCGAATATGAATCCGTCGACACGTAAAGAGCAAAATGTGGAAATGTCGAACATACTAAATAGCGAAATCGGAACTGTCAAATTGTCATAGTTGGCCCGTCTGCAGTATAGCTCCGTAAGGTAAGTGTGCAATAGTTACGGACCTTAGGGTTAGGGTGCGGGTTGAGGTAAGTGCATAGATAGGTAATGTATGTAAAGTTTAGTGTAGGGTTTTGTTAAGTGTATGTGTGTGGAATGTTTACTTTGTGTGGGTATAGTTCTGTAGGGTAAGTGTGCGGTAGTTATGGACCTTAGGGTTAGGGAGGGGTTAAGGGTAGTGCATAGATAGTTGTGTATGTGGGGTTTAGTGTAGGGTTAGAAGTGGGGTTTTGGTGCTTTAATTTAGGGTTAGTAGTAGCGTTTTGGTTAGTGTATGTATGTGTTTTTTGTTGCTGTGTTTGCATAGGTAGTATGTTACAGGTGGTAGGGTTGGCTGACTATTGTGGTTTCGATGTTTAAAATTTGCAGTTTTGCATGTTCAACATTATCGCGTTTCACTGTTTATGTGTCAACGGATTCGTATTTGACTGATTCCGCTTTCATTTAATTAAAGTAGACCCCGCCACTTCTCCTCCCATCCACACCATGATAAAACAATTTAAACCTGCCTCCGATACACCTAGCCTTGCTCCCCTTCCATCTGGTCTCTTGCACACACAATATACCAACCTTCCTTCTGTCCATCATATCAGCTAGCTCTCTCCCTAAACCAGTCATACTGCCAACATTCAAAGTTCCGACCCTCACTACCACAGTCCTAGCCTTTACCTGCCTTTGGGCATGCCTTCCCCTTCTTCTCCTCCTTCTGCCAACAGTAGCCCAATTTCCACCAGCACCCTGTTGGCCAAGAGTACTGGTGGCAGTTGTTGTTAACCCGGGCCTCGACCGATCCAGTATGTATATCTGTACTGTTGTTCGCATGTGAGATTTGGCAAAGTTTTTATGCCAGATGCCCTTCCTGACGCAACCGTCCCCATTTATCCGGGCTTGGGACCGGCACAAAGAAATGCACTGGCTTGTGCATCCCCAGTGGCTGTAATCACTAATATAGACTTAAAGACCTTAGCTAAAACAAATACAAATTGTTAAAATGAGATCAAGAAATGAAAACACCTACCTGTGTTTCTCTGTCTCTAATAATTACTAATAAATATCTAAGAATTACAATAAATGTGAGTGTCTTAGAAACAAATCAGAGGGGTGGGGATGTCACATTATGAGTACGTCATTTTATTTCTTTTTGTTTGCTAGAGACTAATCATGATTTAGAAGACATTGCAGTAAGGCTAATAAATTTCACCCCAAAGGATCAATTAAGATTACTTATTGTTATTGTATACCATATATTGACTCAAAGAGACATTGGGATTATTTAGCTTAGTTAGAGTTATTCTTGAATACTAATAACCAGATGCTATTAGGAGATTTTACTAGGGCTCCTGTTGTTTAATATTGTTTTTTCTTCAATTCCATCTAACAAGAAATGTTGACTGCACAAGTATACAGATGAATGTGAAATTAGTTTTTTTTTTCTGCTGAAAAGGATGAGGATTTTTGAATTATTAATAACTATTTGATGAAGATTGAAAAGTGGGCATTAGATGTAGGTCTAAGGTTCAGGATAAATGCAATGTAGTATTTTTGGCAAACCGCTGATTAAGAAACCATTTATTTTAAAAGTGTTTATTCTTACTGAAGTTGACAACTATAAAGATCTTGGTATATCGATAGAAAATCATTTTCATTTTCATATTTAGTCTCAATCAAATTGTTGTGGAGCTATTTGACAAATGGGTATTATTCTTAAGAATATTACTACAGGGGATGTTAATAGCCTGGTAACATTATATAAAGTATATCTAAGACCTATTTGGGGAATATAACACTTCTTTTTGTAATTATAATGTGAAGCAACCAAAAAGAAGTCTGTTCAAAGGTGTTTTACCAGGAAAATCTCTTCTGTAACAGATATGAGCTATTTACGACTGAATTTATATACCATATACTGTAGTTATTTAAGGAGAAGATTAATATTAGCATATAAATCCTTCTATGATATGATTCTACCATCTCTTTCAGATTTAGAAGTATATAAAGGTCCTAAGACTTACAAACATCATCATTTGACATTTTGAACTGAATTTTTTAATGAGAAAGTTAGGAAATGTTATATTAATGTAAAAATTGCTCAGTTTTGGAATAGATTACCAGAAGATGTAAGATCAGCTAATAATTTATTACATTTCAAGAAACCTTTAGATGAGTGGGCTAGAGACTGGGCTTTTAAACCAACAGTGTCTCAGATAGTGATTGATTGATGGCCTTAAGGCTTAAACACTGAGAGCACTTATGAACCTGGTACCTCAGTCATAGGAGTGTCAGCTTCCATTTTCCACTGTGCCAGCCAGGACTGCAGCTGGGGTGAATGAGCAAGATAGGATTGTCTTACTAAACGGGGGCTTCTGGCTCCTAACTGGCCATTGGCCTGCTCCAATCACCTGCTCTGCCTCAGCCATAGTACAGCAGATGGTGAAAGTGGTGATTGATTGACTGGGTAATAACATGCTAAGCCAACAAAAATCAGCTATTCTACAGTAGATTGTAGATTTGTTGGACTAGCTAACCAAGCGATTAGACCACTAGGGCCAGATGTGTACCAAGCCAGTGGCTATCTAGATGATGGACATCCTTGTACTGGGTCTCAGTAACATCATCTGGTGCTGGTAGGCAACTGGTGTGCTATGCATACCCCACCCTACTGCCATCATTCAAGTGCCCTCTGTATATATGTATCGCATATCTCCCCTCCAGTCTCTGTGTACACGTGTGCATTTGTGTTCCCCTACTGCCTACTCTCTTGCTACTCTCTTTGCCGTTCATAACTTTTGTACTTTTGTACCCCTCTTTCCTTCACTTCTCTCTCAATATATATATATATATATATATATATATATATATATATATATATATATATAGAGAGAGAGAGAGACAGAGAAAGAGACATATATATGTATGGGGCCATCTCCCAACTTGCTGTTGCTTTATGTCTTCCAACTATGTGCCCCACTGCTTGCTATCCCCTTGTCATACTTTCCTGTACTCCTTTTCCACCCTTTGATAAAACCAATAATGTATCTGTCTGAGTGTCATTTGAGTGGTTATAACTATCTGGTATATATTGTTTCTCTACAGCATGTAGTGGCAGCTTTTCACAGTGGGCATCTACTCATGTTATATACTGTACACTTAATGCACATTATCATGAAGCTTGATAAACGGAGCACACAAGCACTACCCTGCCCTTAATCATATTCTATTAGCTACATCATGTTTCACTTGAATTGTTTGCATCCTACTGCATATTTCCCCCTGAATTGCAATTATGTTCCTACTCAGTTATTCATGTCTATTTTGCACAACACTGCATTGTCAGCATGTGGTGCAAGCCATGTACTGTCCTCAAGTACAGCTTTATGAATCACAGCCGATGTTCTTTTAATTAATGCTGCAGTGGTCACAAATGCTACAGTTAGTATTTTGTTAAACATTTCCTGAAAGAAATGTTTGGAAGGTGAGCACTATTAAGTACTCGTAAAGGGTGCCAGGAACTTTTAAGTGTACCTACGTAAAGGTGTATATGGCCAAGCCTCTTGTGGTCTGTGTCATCACTTGCCTAGTTTTGTTCCAATGTTCCTGTGTTCCTACATTCCTAAGGTCTCTACCATGAGTTGGTCTACCACTGAAGAATGGAAATGTGCAGTTGCA
Source organism: Protopterus annectens (assembly GCF_019279795.1). Lineage (NCBI taxonomy): Eukaryota > Metazoa > Chordata > Ceratodontiformes > Protopteridae > Protopterus > Protopterus annectens. The sequence goes on along the minus strand of NC_056737.1, from coordinate 616,558,013 downwards.
TTTGTTACAATTATAAGCCAATTGTAGAACAACATGACTTTGTTTATGATCAAATCTGAATTTACTGAGTAAGAAGTTATTTCAATATAAAGTAAACTTATATTTCATTTACTATTTCAAAGAAAGGGTATAACAGTTTTAGAAAAAACAACAGTACTACAATCAAATATGTATTGCATACTTTAACCTCTTAATGAAATAAAAAGCCTTCTCAGGACACATGCCCCATGCCCTAGGAGCCAATATGGAAGTTCTCTATTAACTTGTGTACAGAGGTGGCCAACATGCCCATATTACAAATAGTTGTTGTTGTTTGTCTTTCGGCTTTTCCCGGTTAGGGGTCGCCACAGTGGAACTCCGGTCTGCTAATGATTGGCAGTAGATTTTAACGAACTCCGAGGTGCCAGCTCGACGTCCAACCTTCAACGAAGGCACGCCCATTTCTGCATGTCTTTCGAACGCCCATCCAACCGCGGGGAGGACATGCAGACTTCACACATAAGGCACTCCCCGCACTCCAGCCGAGAATCAAATGGGAGAACCTCTTGCTGTGAGGCAACAATGCTACCACTGCACCACCGCGGCATATTACAAATAGTACTATTTACAAATGATCCTGATTAACTGTAGGAGGACTTTCTTCACCAAATCAGGAGTACATCTACATAGCTTCTCTTATCATTTTGTCTTTTACAAGATGCCTATAAAATATAATGACCACTGTTCACCTTTCCTTGTCCCACCCATTTGTGCCAAGCATATCCTATCATATATCCATTCTTACCTTTGCCTTGTGTGGCCTAAAGCCATTCCTACATGTGGAGCAGACATGTTGTGCAATGTTCTTATTATAGCTGTGTCAAAGATGGACTAAACTGATTTAATCTTCTGGGTTAAACATGCCCTTCTACCACTTCCATTTTTACATGTGCCATGCATAACATAATAATTTACCATCCATCTGAGCAAAGATATCCACAGCATTTTTATTCCACCTATACACATCATGGCCAAGCACTTTCTCATCCATGTGGGACAAGCATGACCTCTGTTATTTTTCTTAGCTGTGTTTGCATTGCCTATCATTTGGCTATCTTTCTGGTAAACATGTTCTGTATCAGTTTATTTTTTTACTTGCTAAACCTTACTTGAGCACCTATCAACCACAAGGCTAAATATGGCATGGAAGATTTTTTTTAATTTGTGCCTTTTCTGGTAGGCCCTAAAAGTCTCAAGTCTATGCCAAGTCTGTCTTGCAAATTTCCCATTTTTAGCTGTACATAATTGAAACCTAAAACATCCACCAGGCAGAATAAACATGACCTGTAACATTTTCAGTTTCATATACAAACCTGAATTCTCCTAATTTACACTGGCCAAGCATGAACTTTCATATTTTCATGCGAGCTGTGTCAGGCATGGAATTAAATCTCCTCATCCATCCTTCTGAATTGAGGCATGTACTGTTTCTGTAGTTAACTGGCTAAGCATAGCTGAATATCACATACGATTTCTACTGCTTCCAATATTTTCCTTCTACTCATGCCAAGCATGACCTGACATCCTCATCTGCCTAGCAAAGACAGGACCTATAATACTTCCATGCTTAAAGTATGCCTCATCAATAGGTGCCAAGCATGGCTTACAACACTTTCATGTCACTTGTACTAACTATGGCCTAACATAGCTTTTAATCAGCATATGCCAAGCTTGGCGTATAATATGTCCATTCTTAAATGAGCCAAGTATAGCCCAACATTCCCACATCTATCTTTACCAGGGAAGGCTTGCAGCAGTTTCAATCAGTTTGTGAAAAACATAGCCCAATATTCTTCAATAATGTGGGTCAAGCATAATCTATAATAGCATTGTTTTTTTCTGCTAAGCAAACTCTAACAATGACACGCTGTATCTGTCAAGAAGGAACTCAAATATTTTCATTCTCTCTATGCCAAGCATAGTTTACACTCTTACTGTTAGTGTGTCTCAAGCAAGGCATGTATAATTTTATTCTGTCAGCATCAGGCATGCAGTAAAATCCCAGTCCGACATTTGCCAAGCTTGGTCTGTAGCACTTTTATCTCACATATGTCAAGCATTGACTGAAAACTTCACTTCCCTATAGGCCATGCACAACCTGTAGCACATTTGCAGCTGTGTACAAACACAGTCTGTAATTTGTCTAATCCAAATATGGCGTCTACAACTTCTGGTCATATCTTTGTTGAGCTTGGCCTAAAATGTTTCCCAATCAGGTAGGCAAAGAATGACCTGTAAGACGTCCATTCGTAGCTGTGTCAAACCATACACAAATTTTGTTTATGTTTTCTAAGCATGACCTGCAGCATTTCATTCCCTTTGTGCCAGGCATGGCATAAAATCCACTTATCCATTTGGCTTGTCATGGTTTGTAATATTTTCATTCTGTGTGAAGCACAGCCCAGTAATTCTTTGTCCGTATGTTTCAAACATGGCTTGAAATAATTTTATGTTGAATTTTTGGGTGAGGACTAAGACTCTCATCCGGGGGGGGGGTTCAGGAATGACCAGCAAAATGTTTTTCCTATCTAAAATGTCCTTGGTGTCAATGCTAAACATAGCATATAACATCCCCAATCTCACTTATTCCAAAACATAGCATATAACATCCCCAATCTCACTTATTCCAAAACATAGCATATAACATCCCCAATCTCACTTATTCCAAAACTAGCATATGTCACATGCTGTTAAGTACAGCCTTCATTTATCTTCATTTTGTCTGTTGCAAACATGACCTAACATGTCCCATCCATCTGAGCAAAAATATGATCTGTAATATTTGGATTCCAAGCACAGTTTCCAAACTTTTCATTCTACCTGCATCAAGCATAACCAAAACTATCCTATTTCCTATGCGCCATCATGGTTTGCAATAGCTCACTGCTGACATGTTCCAAACATTACCTAAAAATACCATTTCCACATGTGCCAATTTTTAACAATTTCATTCCACCAGTGGGAAGCACAGCTAATATCCCCTCAACAATGAGAGTTAAATATGGCTAGTAATAATAGTGCTTTGTGCCAAGCATAGCTTAGAAATCCCACATCCATCTTTGTGAAACATGTACTGCAAGATTTTATTCTCTCTAGCCAAACCTAAAATCTCTTCAATGATGTGGCTCAAACATGTTCTAAAACATTTTATTCTATTTGTGACAAAAATGTCCTAAAATCCAAAATGTATCTATGCCAAGCATAGACTGCAAAACTTCCATTCCATCTAGTTAAGTATGGCCTAAAATCTTCTCTTCTCTGTGGGTTAGGTGGAACCTGTATCATTTTTGTTCCAGCTGTACCCAGCATAAATTGACAGTCTCTTAGTCATCAAAGCCTATGACAAATATGGCTTATAAATTTCACAAACAACTGGGCAAGAAGTAAAAAAAAAAATTGCTATGACTTTGAGTTGCAGAAAGGAAATATTATTTGTTTGTGCATATGCATCTAACAGACATTCCAGGTATTCCATCTTCTTGGAGACCATTCTTACAGTGCTTGTTGTTAGAAATGATGGGGACATCTGTAGATGATACTGGGAAAAATAAGAGTGGCGAACTGTTAATGGACTTCTTTGATACTGATAATTGTCTTTAATTAACCCCATGATCAAACACAAGGCAGTGCATAAGTTTACTTGTTACCATTTTATCTTTGGACCAACTTCATTGGTGACTTCTGTGCTCAGTTTTGTAGTTATGCCATCAGGCATGAGACCATGCATTCTGGATACTCTCTCAAAAGAGGTGGTAAGCTGTTAACTGATAACCACTTGGAGGAAATATAGGTCCAGTAGCCACAATACTGACTAGGAAGGTCCAGGAAGCACAAAAATTATCACAAAGTTGTCTTGGGAACATTTACCAGCTGCTTCTGTGTGGGATAACTTCAACTCCCTCTTCCATTAGAACTTTACCTATATACCAAAGAATGTTGGGGAACTGGAGCCTTTAAGACCTCATTTGTCAAGCCAGTGCCTCTAGGACCTGCTGGTAGACACCACACTCAAGTTAAAGAGAGAGGCCTTCTATGCAGAGCTAGTGGAAGGAGAGAGTCATTAAATCTGGCTGAGAGGCACTGAATTGCCAGAAATAATGCAGTCATGGAATTTAGTGGTGTAAAATTCCTGAGTTGTGGGAGGAGTTTAGCAAGGCCTTAGGAAATGATTATCAGATGGCCACAAAAAATTTCAAGAATACCACCAGAACTAAAGAGTGGGAAAATGCTGACCATGACTAGGGACCATGTTAGGAGGTTGAAAACACTGTAAAAAACTCCTGTACCCAATGGATATCCCTCTTCTGAGGGAGACACTACTGAAAGCATATCGGTGGGGTTTCTTTCATTTCATTATTTGAGGTCACTGTGGTCATTGTACAGTTTTTTAGTGGCATGTGTAGCGGTTGGATGAGATCCACCTAGAAATTTAAAGATGGAGAAGGCACCGAATATTGTTGGAGAGTGATGGTTACCACACTGTTCAGTACTGTGTTCATAGAAGAAACAGTGTCTTTGGATTGACAGACTTAGATGGTAGTATCAATTTCCAGACAAGAGACAGAAAGCCGTATTCTGATTGCAGAATGATCATGCTCTTTAGATCCTCATAGTTCATGTATGCCAGGGTGATGGAAAGGAAAGCACGTCTGCTAGCTTTGCCTCTGAATCAGATATCATTATCTATACAAATAAGGAAGAAAGGCTATTTTATTTTTATTTTCTTTTTCTACCCACCCTTATTTTAAAGATTAGGAGGAGGCAAATCTTTGATATTTATTTTTGAATATTTGCCCATATTTTTTTAAGATGTAGCTATTTTATTGTGCTTTTTGGTGCTTTCTGGTGGACTTGTGGTCATGTAACATTATTTATTTACTATTTAGGGTTTCATTGTTCTCAGGGATAGAATAGAGTATGATATTATTGTAAATCTCATTTTGTTTGAAGAAAAGAATAATTTATTTTTTGTAATCAGTAGGTGTTGCAATATGAAGAAATCATTGCATCTATTGTTCAAAGTGTACATAGGATCAGCAATTAATTTGCAAATATAGATATTTGTGGCATGCTATATTAGTAGTATAATTTTAAAATGTTGAATGTCACTCCTTTAGCAACCTACATTTACATACATACAGCCTTACATTCCACAGCATTTTATTCCACAGCATTTTCTGAAAAAATCAACTTAGAAAGTATATGATAAACAAATGTAAGTTTTTGAGCAATAAAAGCTCTTAAAATTGTACAAATAGCAATGTTATTAGTAAGAACTATTCTTTATACTGATAATAGTCAGTGGATTCATAGCCTTTCCATAAATACTACATTATAATGCACAAAAACCTAGAATAATATTTTTTTGCTAAACTGTCACAAACAAATTGTCGTATCTTGGAAAGTATATCACATATATATGTGTTGTTAAAACAGTTTTGTTAACCGGACATAAGATTTCACACGACTGCAACAAATTCCTCTCTGAATCCCTGTTTACTGAGATATTTACAGAAACACAAAAATGTATGCCTTATAATTACTAACAAACAACTAGTAATATCTCCAGTATAGAGTGATATAAATGGTCTTTGGCAATGGCATGTCTTCCACCGTGGCATTTCACACCATATCCCTTAATAGCATGTAGGTCTCTCCGTTTTGAAAATATGAACATAAATATGAGAACATGAACAATAAGTGGTAAGCAGGTATTAATTTCTGTACTGTAGGACATCCTAGATTAATAATCTTAGTGCCATTTTACTATTAACTTCTTCCCTTTTCTAATACTGCCTATTATTAGTTGGTAAGTGACTTAGTTAAAGCGCCCCACCCTGCCCCCTAATACCTCCCGCCCCCACTACATCTAGATTTATTCTAGGCACTAACCCTCCCAATAACCAGCAACCAATCAGAACAATACTAGTAACCTATCTCCTTTGCCACCCACAGTACCCCACCCACTTCCAATGTAACTGCTCATCTGACAGTCATGCTACTACGTAATGTGCTTACAATCCTTACCTGCACTCTTCTTCCACACCTTACATCCTACCAGAACTCCATAACAGACAAACCCCACCACTATCCCTGCACCCTTACTGTCACTTCTATCCATCACCCACCTACTAATTACACTTGTCTTACCATCACAATCTCTATCCCAATATACCCACAATACTACCAGTCACCTGTTACATTCAAACAAAAAAAAAATCCCTAAAATATGACAGGTTAATTACCAGATTTATAAAACTTATATTTACTGCCCTATCTAAATTAGCCCTCAGTGGTGATATCCATCCTAACCGTGGTCCTACCATTACCAACTCTTTGCCTAAAAATCTGGCTAATAGCTGCTTCTTCTCACAACTAACATCCAACAGAAAGCCATCTGACCTCCTGTACATGTGTCTAAATAGCAGAAGTATAACTACTAAAACCCATGATCTAAATGCCAGCATAGTCTTAAATTCTTCTGATATTCTCATCCTGACTGAAACCTGGCTCAAATCTCACATCAAAAGTGAGGAAATACTCCCAACAGGTTATAACATTCTTCAAGGAGATAGACAATCTAAGAAAGGGTTTGGTGTGGCTCTAATATTTAAACACCACCTCAACATCCAGATCCTAAACACATCTGCTCCACCCCCCACATTGGAAATGAAATCCTATATGCCAACCTCAAAATGAACCCAAATAAAACAATCAACATCATAGGATGCTACTTCCCGCCTGGCCAAAATATCCCATCCCTGGAAAGCCTCCTTAATTGGGCTAACCATTCCCTACCCCAGGAAACCATAATCCTAGGTGATTTCAATATCAACTGGCTATCCTGTAGTAACAATCATCCAGCTCAACACCTAAACCTTCATGGTTTCTCTCAACTAATACAGTCACCTAACCGAATAAATAAAAATTCTAACAAACATACTACTCTCGAATGGATATTAGTTAATAAAGACCCTCACTCATCCTTAGCTGGCTGTTTACCAGACAGCCTCAGTGACCACACTCCAACATTCCTTCTGAGGCACCACTTAAATTGTGCGAAACACATTATCTATAGGCAAATCTAAAATAGGGTAAACTTTAAACCTCTCTCCTTTATCTCATCCCTTCAAAAATGTGATTGGACACCACTAAAGTACCTGAATCTGGATGAAGCCATCCACTTCTTCAATAGCACTTTCCTAAACATCCTAAACACACATGCCCCCATAAGAAATGCCAGAATCAAAACACAGTACTCCCCTTGGCAACAAAAAATGCACCAGGGCACTAATGAATATCAGAGATAAGGCCTGGGAGCAGTGGCGCTTAACAAACATCCCCTCCTCTAGACAGTCATTCCTAGAGTTGCGCAACAAGGGCAAAAAGCAAATAAAAGAAGATAAAACCCAATATTATCAGTCTGCCCTAAACTCCTCCCATCACAACCCTAAGCAGTTCTGGCCCACAATAAACTCTATTCTCCACCCAGGTAAAGTAGGCACCCCCCACTACCACTCCTCCTTCCTCCAACAGTATTGCTGACTCATTCAATAAGCTCTTTACTGAAACCATTCTGTCTTAGACTAAACAACACAGCCCTCTACCCACCCTCCCTACATCAAAACCAAATACTGTGCCCACAGTCTTTTCTTTTTCAACAGTGCCTACCTCCTATATAAAAAAACTTTTATTGAACCTTAAGCCTACAAAACTTGCAGCTGACAATCTCCCCTCTGAATACCTAAAAATAGCAGCAGACACCCTAGCTTATCCAGTCTCTGTCTTAATTAGAAAATATCCCACATCATTCCTCTCCATAAAGGTGGATCCTCCACTAAACTTTCCAGTACTGCCCCATAGCCATCCTTTCTCCACTTTCCAAGATACTTGAGAAATGCATCCATTCTCAAGTCTTAGACTACCTCTTTCTTATAGGTTCATAGGTTCATAGGTTGGTACTAGGCTATCGGCCCTAGGGCCTATAAAGGCCTAGCCATAACAATTCCCTGGATATTTCTTCTACCAATATTTACTTCCCTGGACCCCTGTCTAGCAGGGTGACTGACATGATCCCCGGGGTGAATTTCCTATCTCCCAGCCAATCATCAAGGTTCCTTTTGAGGAGGGCTAAGGAGGCGCTCTGCTTGACATGTTTGGCCAGTCTATTCCAGAGTATGGGGAGTCTCTGGGTCAGGAACCTATCCCTCCAGCATGTTTTGCTCATTGTGATGGCAAGGTTTAGATCCCTGGAGCATGTGGCTCTGAGGGATTGGGATTTCTTCAAGTGGAGCATGTCCAACAGCTCATGGATTGACAAGGCCTTGTATGTTAAGCAAAGATCACCTCTGAGTAGACGATATGCCACAGAGTATGACTGGAGTTTTTTTTAGATGGTCAGCATATGGCATCTGCTTTAGGCCTGTGATTCTTTCAGTGAGGTATTTCTGTGGCCTTTCCAGTTGTTGCAGATGTCTTGTGAGGTACATACCAAATGGGGCGTTATACTCTATAATGGGTCTAATGAGGGATGAGTACAGTGGGACAATGACCTCCTTTTTTCTTGATGAAAAGCCCTTAGTGATGAGGTGTGCCACATAGAAGAATTTTCTGACTGCTGTGGTGATGTGGTTATCGAAGGTGAGACCACTGTCCACTGTGTCCCTAAGTCTCTCATCACACTTTCGATGTTTAGTGTACTGCCACCTATGTGGTAATTCATGGGTACATGTTTTTTCCAAAGGAGATAACTATACATTTCTTGGCATTAAGCTTGAGCCCATGGCTCTGGCACCAGGCATCTGTTTCTGTAAGGCCCTTTTGTAGAATATCCATATAATTTGGGGATTCAATAATGGCTCCCAGTTTGCAGTCATCTGCAAACTTTGTTAGCCAGAGTTCCTTAGTGTTGGCCTGTACTTCAGAGAAGTAGATGCCAAACAACAGTGGTCCCAGGACTGAACCCTGAGGTACTCCACTTGTCACTTGTCTGGTGCTGGATTTGGAGTGGGCTAGTTTTACAGTCTGGGTTCTGTCAGTAAGCCAGTTGGCAACCCATTGAGTGATGTAGGGATTTATGCCCATCTTAGTAAATGTATCTATGATTCCAGAGTGGAGGATGGTGTTGAAGGCCTTGGCGAGGTTCAGATAGGCTGTGTGGACGGTCTTACCCTCGTCCACAGCTCTGGAGACTGATTCAAAGAAGTCAATCAGGTTCAGGAGACAAGATTGGCCCTTCATGAACCCAAACTGGGTGGGGTCCAGTGTTTTAAGGTTGCCAATGTCTTTGTTTATAAGTTCCATGATAATGCGTTCCATGCCCTTGCAGATCAGGCTCATCAGACTGATGGGACGGTAGTTCCCAGGATCCAAGCTGGATCCCCCCTTGTGGAGAGGGATAACTGTAGCTGTTTGCCATTCAGTGGGCATGAAGCCTGAGGTGAGACTATGATTAAACATGACAGTTAGGTGAGCTGCCAGTTCATTTTGTAGTTCATGTAGTATACAGCCCGGGATGTCATCTGGTCCCATGGACGCTGTATTCTTAGCTTTGGAGAGTGCGGTCTCTGACTATGTGGCTGTGATTACTGGAATTTGGCAATCTTTTGGTATTGAGGTGGGCCCTTTACGGGGTGAGAGGGGGGTAAAGCTGGCACTAAATCGATCTGCGAGGATATTGGCAATATCCTTGGGATCAGTATATTTAATGCCATTCTGTTGTAGCTCAGAGCAGATCTGAGCATTGCCATTTAGATTCCTGACATAACTATAGAATGCCTTGTTGTTGTCTTTGGAATCTTTGGCAATTTTATTTTCATAACTAGCTTTTGAGGATTTTATGAGGGATCTCAGCTTCTTACTGAGGCTGGTGAGGGAGTTTTGTTTTGCATCCTGGGATTTTCCTCTTTTCTGCAACAGTTTCTTCCTTCTGTTGTACAGTTTGTTTATAGCAGGGGACCACCAGATTGGCTTCCTTTTTTTGGAGGAGAGCATCATGGTTCTATTTGGGATGGCACGATTCATGCACGAGTGGATGTGCTCATACAGTGGCTTAGTGTAGGATTCAGCAGTCAAACTTTCAGATCCCGTCTGCATGGGTGTCATGAAGTTTGTCACTTCTGACTTCAGTAGCATGAAGTTGCTTTGGAGAAGTTTTTTATGGAGGTTTCCTTGCTGGGGGGTGGGATGTGGATGTCACGGGTGATTTGCTTATGGTCAGACCTGACCGATGAGGGTGTGACCACTGGTGTGGAGCATCTATCTCCCATGTTGGTAATGACCAGGTCTATGATATTGGAGCCCCTGGTGGGACAATGGATTAGTTGATCCAGGGCATTGGAATTTATGAATTCTAAGAACCGTTGGGAGAAGGTGTTGGTACCCGAGTAGTTTTCCCAGTTAATGGCAGGGTAGTTGAAATCACCCAGTATTAGGGAGGTTGGTTGTATCTTAATATTTTCCAGTATGTTTAGAAAGGTGAAGTGAGAATTTTGGGGCATGGTGGGGGATCTGTAGCAAGCTACAATTTGGATTGCAGTCTTACCTAGTGTTAGTTGCACCTGGAGAATTTCAGATGCATTGTGTTGGGCAACTAGCTTGGAGGTGTGAATATCCTTGGTGAATACGGACACTCCTCCACCTTTAGTGTTTCGGTCTTGGTTTTGTGGCCAAAAAGTGTGGTAAGAGTTTTACCCTGGTATTGCAGTGGTGCTCTCTGGAGCCTTGAACCAGGTCTCAGTTACTGCACAGATATCAATGTTCTCCATTTTTAGGAGTGCCTCAAGAGAGTGCATTTTGAGGTTTAGACTTCTAGCATTGAGTAGCATTACCTTCAGATTTTGCATGCTTGTATCTGTTACAGTGGTGGTTTTGTCCTTTGAACCTTGCCTAAAAAAGGCACTATAGGGGCGGCAAGAGCTTTAGCCAGTAACCTGAATCCCAGGGGTGACAGGTGCAGACCATCTCTGGCAAAGCATCATGGTTTGTTGATCATGTCTTCCCAGGCAGACAGATACTGGATCCCCTTTGAATGACACCAGAAGCTTAGCCAATTGTTGAAGTCAATAATTTTGTCCTTATACTGTGGTATCATTCTGGGCGAAGGCAGGATGCTACTCAGGGTTAGGGTCATACCTGCCTGGGCCACATCATCCAAGAGCTCTTCCATATCTCTTTTCATGTAGTCCAGGGAGGTACGTCTCAAGTCATTCACTCCAACATGGACAATGACAGAGTCGTATTTGTACTTGTTGTGGAGTGACTTGAGTGCATGCATTATGTGGCGGATCCTGGCACCTGACAGGCAGCTGACTGTAATTTTTTCCTTGTTCAGCCTGGTGAGTGGGACATCAGTGTGCCTGACTATAGAGTCACCTATGGCTAAAGTTTTGGGTACATTGTCTTGCCTTTGGGGCTGTTGTTGGGTGGCACACTGGTTTTGTGAGCTATGTGTCACTTTGGTTGTGACTGGTGTTTGTTTGCGTTTCAGCTTCGGAGGTCCTTGTTGCTTGGGCAGGTTAATGTTAAGGGCCTGTGAATATATGTGGGTTTAGTGTTGCTATGCATGGGTGTTGATGGTGTGGGTTTTGAAGGGCTATGAGTTGCTTGAGGTATAGTGCAGGTGTTAACCTTCTCCTCTTGACTGTCTAGCACAATCTTGGCCGGAGAGAGCTTTGCTTCCAGTTTGGCTATGTAAGTGCATCTCTCGCAGGTTGTAGTGTTGGGTGGTAGGAGGAGAGGGTTGCCTGTGTACATGAGGCAGTTGCCGCATTGCCCCAGTATGCCCAGATTCACCATGTGGACAGGAGAAATCACCGGAAGCTGACCCTTGGACATGCCTGTTTAGGTGCTTTTTTTGTAAAGTACAAGAGCTGTTTTCCCTTACCTTTGCAAGGTACTTTGCAATTATAGGCTGTTTAGTGCCTACAATTAATTTCTCCTTATTGACAAGGAAAATTGAGTTCTTGTATCAGTTTCAGGCCTCCTAGTGCTTTCCAGCAGGTTCTAGAGCAAGTGCTAGTCACAGGGGTTCAGATTTTAGTGCTACTACTGAGAAACCAGCTAGTTCTAAGGGAAAATTTGAAGAGCAGACTTTCTGACCCCTGGAATAGTTTAACTGTAGCCCCGCAGTGCTGCACGATGCAAAAAATGTGCAAACACATGCGTTTTTAAGCCAGAAAGTTGAAAGAGATAGAAATCAGGCCAAAAAGGCTAATAAAATTGCAATTTCAGAGCTAGAAACCACTCCTCTAGTGTTAGATAGGCAGTACAATGCTCAGCACTCCCACTAGTAAGCAGTAGGACTTCTCTCTACCACAGCAAGTTCTGGATAACTCTGAACACAGAAAATAAAGTCCTGAGACAAGCAAAACCTGGGATCTGGACTATACTGGCTAGAAAAGGTGGGAAACGAGCAAACAAGACAGTATTTTATTTTGGTTAAAACAGGCTTAACAATGCAATAATACAGTAAATAAACACAGAAAAGGCTAACACACTTGAGTGTGCAGCCCTAAACAGTAAATGCAATTAAAACTCTATAAAATTAGCAATTTAAAAGTTTTTAAATGAAGCAAGGCAAGTGCACAACTGAAAAACGATTTAAGAGGCAGTAATACAGTAGAATAAGTAGCTAATCTACATATACAGAGAAGTCTATATATACAGAAAAGCAGCTAAAACACAATTCAGATGCAGTGCAACCTAGAGCACTTGAGTTGTAGCAATATTAGGGCAAATACAGTTATAATAAATGCACTAAAATATACTATATATTTCCAAAATGTTTGAGAAGCACAGTCAGAACACAAGGAGATTCAGGCAATTTTTTTTTAAGAAAGGGAGAAAGGAGGAACAGAAGGCCTTCTCAGATGCTCTCTCTGTATTAGGTAGAATGAGCTAATGACACTAGACTGGGAGGAGTGTCCCAGATCAAATTTACAGTAGGGGCGGGCAACTGCAAAGCTACCAAGTATAACAACAAGACACCAACAGGGAGGGAGGGAGGGGACCAATACTAAAGCTATTAGCCTACACTCTTCAGACAGTAAACACTACAGAAATCTTTATGACAGCAGTGAGCCACAAAATGAAAGTTTTTAAGCAGATAAAGGAGCAAAGAACTCTACAGAACACTTTTACCTGCAAACAAATCAGTTACCCCTGCAGATTAGTTAATAGCAATAAAATACAGTAAAAAGTATGCAGCAGGAAATAAAAAGTGCTATATATAAATTGCTAGAAGCAATAATCAGTATAAATAAGCCAAAAAAACAGGATACTTATATATCTCAGATCAGAGTTGTAGTCAACGCCCCTCATCCACTCTGCTCAGTGTGTATGGACAGAAATCCTCTCAAAGGTAGGGCTTAAATACCAGAAGATACAACCTTAGACAACTTTTTTTTTAAAAAGCACAAAGGAACCAGCCCCCACTAGCCAGCAGCCAATCAACACAATCCAACCACAAAGCTAAAGAAAGGCTTCTGCTAATTCAAGATGGCCTGTTCATGTGCTCTGAACAATCACTGCAAAGACAAACATGCCCAGAGCCAGCAGATCTGAACAGTGACAATACTAAAGCTATTAGCCTATACTCTTTAGACAGTAAACACTACAGAAATTATTATGACAGCAGTGAGCCACAAAATGAAAGTTTTTAAACAGATAAAGGAGCAAAGAGACTCTACAGAATGTGTTTAACTGCAAACAAATCAGTTACCTGTGCAGATTAGTTAATAGCAATAACATACAGTAAAAAGTATGCAGCAGGCAATAAAAAGTGCTGTATATAAATTCTTAGAAGCAATAATCGGTATAAATAAGCCAAAAAAACAGGATACTTATATCTTAGCTAATAACCTCCTCTCCAGCACCCAGCATGGCTTCAGGGCATACCACAGCACTACTACTGCTTTGCTTTCTTTCACTAATGCTATCCTTCATCATAAAAATAATGGCCTGCTCTCCTCTGCTATATTTCTGGATCTATTCAAGGATTTTCACGTGGTCTCACACAAGCTACTAATCTCTGTTCTCAATAATCTGTCCTTTTCCCAATCAGCTAGTTATTGGTTTTACAGCTGTCTAACTGGCAGCCAACAATCAGTTGTCTGGAATAATGACCTATCTCCTCGACTTCCTGTAACACTCGGTGTTCCCCAAGGCTCCATCCCCTACTATTGTCACTCTTCTCCAATGATCTATTCACAGCCACCAAGCATGCTTCTCTTATACAGTATGCAGATGACTCCACCCTCATCTGCTCCGCCCCAACTATACTTGAACTTCTCAAGATCACACAGGGAGCCTTTTCATCTGTAGAAAGCTGGCTATCTAATACTCAGTTATTACTCAACTCGAGCAAGACTAAACTCCTTATCTTTCAACCCACTAAATTATCCCCCACTTTAATATTCTAGCAAAAGACAATACTGTTATCGCCCCATCAGAACACACCAAACTACTTTTTGTTGAGATTGATAACAATCTGAGATTTGACACTCACATTTCTCTTACCATGAAAAAGGTTCACAAAAACTACATGCATTGTACAGAAACAAACAATTCCTCACCAAGACAAACAAAACTTCTTCTGCCAATTCCCTTTTAATCTCCACTTTACTCTATGCCTCTTCTGTACTTACCTACCTTAGACAAACAGACCTAAACAAGCTCAAGGCTTGCTACAATAAAATTGCTAAGTTTGCCACAGTTGCATCTTATCACAGCCACCACTATATCTTACTGAGAGAACTTGATTGGCTTGAACTCCCTCAACTTCTTCACCCTGAATCAACTCTCCCTTGTGCACAAGTTAGTAAGCCATCCTCTTAAAGTCCCATCCCTTCAAAACCTTCTCCAGCCCTACTGCTCCACTAGACCTCTATGCTCCAGCAGCAAAAATCTACTTCTAGTGACCAAACCCAAGAACTCAGCGGGAGAAGCACTATTCTCTTGTCTCATATCCAGATTATGGAACAATCTCCCCCCTCTATGACCACACTACCTTCTTGCAATCACTTCAAGACTGCACTAAAAACTCACATAAAAAGTCTCTGGTTATGCCCCTGTACCAATCCCGAATAGTAACCCTCCTTTTTACCTCCCCTTCCTCACCTCTCCCCTAGCCACCCTGCCTCACACCGTTTGATCATTGCATTCCTTCCTCTGCAGGCTCTGGCTCACCATTTACCCTCCTCTTCCATCCTCACTCAGTCTCTCAAACCTGTTATAACATGCTTAACTACCTCACTTCACGTCAACTCCAAATACATATCCAACTGGCTTACACCTAGCTTCCTCTCACTACCACGTATACTACTCACTCAGTCTCCTCTCTTATTCCTCTATCTTCTCCTTCCATCCCATTAGCCCTTCTAGCTTGTTCTACCTTCATGTGGAGCTTCTGCTTTATATCTGCTTGAGTTTAGTGCAATATTTGTTTATAAGATTTAGGCATATGAGTTTAGATCAGTATTTGTTTGAGCTTAGTACTATCTGTATATACATCCTACCTTTATTCCTAGCCTTTAGCTAGATATTGGTATATCTGTTCATTACTATGTTTCATATTGCATGTATAGCTAATGTTTGCTGCAGTATGTATGATTTGCTATTGTATCTATATTTAATTGTTCTTCATGTACTCTGCTGCTCATTTATTGCTCTGTGGAGCTTTTCTCCCCGGCCCGCCACTGAAAAAGGACCTGTGTCCAGTTGGAATTTCCCAGTAAACAAATATAAATAAATAAATAATAAATAGTTAAAGAAGCTATACCCAAAAAAGGTCTAGTTTTCATAAAGCACTGTGGGTGTTAACTGTAGGACTACAGAAAAGAAACTATGGGCTTGAATGAGATCAGGGGTGTAGCTAGGATTTTCAAATTTGTACTCACAGCTCTCAAACTGCTACCCCCATCCCCAGCCAAGCTACGGCCATTCTTGTAATTCACGGTTCGCTCTTTTAGTGTCGATGAAGAGGCATTCACTGTAATGCCTCTTCAGTAATATAATATAGATTCACTCAAACTCGGTACCTTGACTTGAAAATGAACCTGAAAGTCACTTTTTTGAAAAATGCAGCATGGTAGTTGGGGTAGAGGATTCATGCTTTTGTTTTCTGTAACTAAGGTACAGGTCTTGAGCTTGAGTAAATTACTAACCGCCT
This sequence comes from Protopterus annectens, assembly GCF_019279795.1. Classification (NCBI taxonomy): domain Eukaryota; kingdom Metazoa; phylum Chordata; order Ceratodontiformes; family Protopteridae; genus Protopterus; species Protopterus annectens. Next base: position 616,541,806 of record NC_056737.1, on the reverse strand, counting down.
GCTTTCCCTAACTAGGGTGTTTCATTCACACACACATCCCTACCTACCTCTTAGTGCAAGAAATATAGACAAAGCCTAAAATAAACAGGGACAGATATTAAATAATGCTCTCTTGAACTTAGAAAGTTGCTAGAATAACAGGATTTGTGCTAGTATGAGAAAGTTGCTAGAATAACAGGATTTGTGCTAGTATGAATTTTTCTAAAGGACATGAAGTCTGAAACTCAAATGTCTGTCATTATTTAGCAACTTCAGCCTACAATGATCTTCTAGAAAATCACAAAATTTATGAGGAACAGACAAAAAATATGGGGCAAAAATCTGGACATTCTGCAAAATTTTGACAGTTGAGAGGTATGCTACCTACCTACCTCACACACACACACACACACACACACACACACACACACACACACACACACACACACACACACACACACATACCTCTCAACCTCTTAGAGCAACAATCCCATAAATAAAACTGAGGCAAAGGCCCAAAAATAAGGACATTTATTTTAAATATTGCTCTTAAAAACTTAGAAAGATAATAGAACAGTAGTAGGTCTTGCATTAGTATGAATTTTCTGAAAGGTATGAAATCTGAAACTCAAATGTCTGCCATTATTTTCTAACTTCAGTCTTTAATGATTTGCCACTAATTTGCCAGAAAACTGCAATTTTATGAAAAACGGACCAAAAATGTGATGCAAAAATATAAAATTGCCAGACAACACAGCTGGGAACCTGTCAAAGAAGGGACACCATTTTAATATGAGCACTGTTAACTTGAGCTGACAAAAATTAGATAATCTACATGCATCTCTGAAATAAAAGTAATGTATAACTCTAATCATTACAGTTATTTATAATTGTAAACCCTCCAGGTTTTCTTCCAAAATTGCTATTTTGCGGAGGGATTATTAGGGGGAGAGCAACATTTTGAGCCAAAATTGGGGACAGTTGAGAGGTTTGGATATTCCTAATTCTATAAAGCGATTTATTTGCACATACCTCTCAACCTCTTAATGCAGGAAATCTGGACAAGGCCAAATATATTGGGGGAACATACAAACAGTACTAAAAATTGATCTTGTATAAACTTAAGACAGTTGATAGAATAACAGGTCTTGCTTTAGCATGCATTTTTCTGAAGATAATGACGTCTGAAACTTAACGTCGGTCATTATTTAGTGACTTCATTCCTAAATGATTTGCCAGAAATTTTTATTTTGCATTTTACAGCACGAACACCAATAAATATCTGCTAAACAAAGCAATGCAGTCTCACAATGAAACTAGACTTAGTATTAAAACTTCTCTGCCCTTGAAACTCACATTCATTGAAACAGCATTGAAACCCACATTTAAAGAAAATACATTTTGCCAGTGGCAGATAAAGATTAACTTTGGGCTGTTTTCAAATCATAGGCCCCTTGCACATGAAACATACACGTGCTCTTTGATACACCTTCCTGATTGTATTAAATTATATTCCTTGTACAATACAGTATAGTTGTTAGACAGCGTTTTAAATTTATTGTTTTGAACATTTTTCCAGTAAACAATGAAACATAATGCATGCACCGATAATGACAAAACAGCCCAAGTCAGAACATTTCCATCATAAAAGTCAACTCAAACTTCTAAAGTCCACCAGTATCAGTAAGTATGCACAATCTCTGAACGAGTAAAAGCCATCTACATAATTCCACATTAAAGAAATCTGTAACTAATGAAAAGGCTGATGCTAGAAAACAACTTTATATTTCATGGTTTCATCTACAAATAAAGTGCCTGTTGCCCTTGAGGAATAAATTGCCTATGTTGCATTACAAAAAATGATACGCTAGTAATATTGCAATAGGGAATGGATGGCAAACTGATAACAGGTTCATAGTTACTACTAGATTTCTTTGCCAAAAAGGACTACAGCGTCCACCCCCCTTTACAACACAGTACAGTATCAGCAATGCATCTACCTACTGTGGGAGAAGAGCTCACAGCCTTCTGCATCAAAAGCAAGTACACTACCTGTAGTACAAGCAGACTCAGCATAAGCAGCACAAAACTTTAGTTCCCCTGAAGCTCTCAGCTCCTTGTAAAATGTACTCGACACTCAGCTGTATCTCTGAACTTTGCAGCACAAGAAATCTGGAAAAAGCCAAAATTTATTGGGGGAGGGGGGGACAAAAGCCCAAAAACCAGGGACACATTTTAAACATTGCTTGTATAATTTTGGAAAGTTGCTAGAATATGTGAGCCCCTGAGGAAGGAAAGTATCCAGTGTTGTTGAGTGTGCCCAACAGTGAGAGAGATAACCAGATTCAAGTGCAAACATTTGTGAACAGCCAATCCCTTAGGGGGCTTTATTTTAGCACAGTAAGTGGACCTGAGGGTTATTTATTAGCATTTCTAAAGTCACTGCATTGATTAGAAAAAATATCTCTTTTTTAAACTTATTTGTTTACAGTCCTCATATGTCAGTCTGCCCACTACAAGGATATCATTGCTCTGGTTATCAGTTATTGTCTTGTTATAATAGGATATTTTCCTCTGTCCCTGCAACTTTTCCTCCAGACATGGTGTTACCTACTGTAATATGTCTGGCCAAGGTCTCTACCCACAGTAGGAACAGGGAAGGGGACAGGGGGCTGCCTGTCAAGTACCTTTAGTTAGGGTAAAAGGAGGGGGCAATGTAGAGCATGTCATTAGTTTTTAATGTGTGAAATGATATAGCACTTTAATTGTCTCTTCAAAAAGGCCAGAAAAGCCATGGCCCTCTAGACTAGCCTAAATAAATAGTAAGTAGATAAATCAAATCAGACAGCCCAAATCTGTTGTAGCTTTGTTATTTGTAAACCTTTCAAAATGCATTAGTGTTAAAAACATTCCTTCACAAGTCTTGCTGATTTAAATGTGTTAACATTGGCTTTGTTCTTTGTGCTAAAAGTGTGTGCATAGCATTTTCACTCAACATTGATTAATGAGATTGGCCTATAGTTCTTTTTTTTTTTTTGGCGGGGGGGGTTCTTTCCTTTGCTTTGTGAGAACTACCAAGATTAATTCATAAACAAAGATACACATTTTCCTTAAAGCAAATATCCATTAAAAGGTCATAAGGGAGATCTCTTCCTCTTGCATTAATGTGTAGAGACATACCATAATGCCATCTAAACCAGAAGCCTTTTCTGTCACTAACGATTTAGTAGCTTACTTTACTTTATCTATCATGATGGGGTTAAACAGCTTAGACTTATGAGCACTATACATATGTGGCAGTTGTAAGGATTGCAAACATTTTGTACATCTGATCTCATATTCCAAGGAATTATGAATAGGACCTGTGTATAACCATTTGTAAAAGAAAGCAAAGAAAACAAATGTCTTACATATATATCCCCTGACTGGGTCAGTGCTTCCCCTGAAACCTTAATAGCTAAGATATTAACCTTTGCCTTGTACAGCTTCAGTCTCCAGGCAAGTAGTATCTGGGGACATTCCCCCTCGATCTAGCAGTGCAAGACAATTCACTTCAAGAGCAAGTTAATCCTGTCTTGTCCTGTGTATCTGCCATGACCTGCTTAGTTGCTTTGTATTATTTATTGA